>NC_141153.1:45205000-45452500 GCF_053477565.2 Lygodium microphyllum | reverse complement strand
AAGACAAGTCCAAACATAGGTGAGTCGAGACTCCCTATATGTATCTTGCCCTTGATGGGTCCTAAGTGAAGGTGGGGAAAACTAGAAAGAGGGGTTAAGGTGCTAGAAATAGAGTTAGCTCTAACCAAGGCCATCTAGCATAACTCGGTTGAAAACCTCCAGGTGTAGTGTAATGTCATGTGAGGATATACTACCTTAGTTTTGGTAATATCTTGCATGTCCATGATGCCACTATACTACCTTGGTTTATTGCTAGATGAAGCTAATGAAAGTAACCTTTTGCTACCAAACTCCTCTTTTAATGTTGGCTAGTTTGGGCAAAAGAGATGTGATAAAATATGAGTAATAAAGGTTTTTCAAAGCTTGAAGCAGATAGGAACGAAAGTAGTAATATATGATGAATGCTTGAAGGGCCCATATAGGAATGAAAGTAGTAATATAGTGGCTTTGGTAATCTTACAAGTCCATGATGCCACTATACTACCTTGGTTTCTTGTGCCAGATGAAGCTAATGAAAGCAACAGTTTGCTATCAAACTCCTCTTTCTATGGTCTCAGAGTATGCTCAATGGTATTGGTCAAAGGAGTGTAGGCTAGTTTGGGTATGTGATAGAAGATGAGTGATAAAGGTTTTTCACAGCTTCAAGCATATAGGAATGAAAGTAGTGATATATGATGAGTGCATAGAGGACCTCTATGAGAATATTGGAATGAAAGTAGTAATATATGATGAGTGCATAGAAAACCTCTACAGGAATATGCTCAATCGTGTTGGTCAAAGGAATGTTGGCTAGTTTTGACAAATGAGATGTGCTAGAGGATGAGTCACAAAGGTTTTTCACATCTTCAAGCATATAGGAATGAAAGTAGTAATATAAGAAGAGTGCAAAGAGAACTCTACAAGAATAGTGGAGACCTGTGTAATGAAAGAAAACACTTGGGCATGCCCAAACAAGAAACAAAAGAACTTTGGGAGATTTTGAAGGATAAACAAAGTAAATGATCCACCCAAATAATGAAAGAGGAGTAAGTTGGAAGTTTTATCGACATTAATTGGTCCTTTGGTGCATGTAATGAGGTGCTAATTGGAACATTTAGTATGATCAAACTCAAAAATTCTAACAAGATGAAGGTCAAAGTGGAAGTCAAAAGATAAGAGTTTTCAAGCTTATATAACAAAGGATTTGCATTGATCAACACATTCAGTAAGAGGCTACAGATAAGGGTCAAAGATTGAATTAAATGGGCTACAATGGTTCATCACTTTGAAGTCCCACAACTTATGTTTGAATTTGATTGAGTTCAAGTTTTCTAAGAGGAAGGAGAGGGATAACTCTAGCAAATGTTGGGGGAACTATTTTGTTTGGAATCCTTATGAATGGCCTTTTTCATCAACAAAGAGATAGTCTTCTCTTCCTCAGGACCAAGAGGATCAAAATCAATGAGAGGCATATCATAAGACTCACTTGCAATAGAAGGAAGAGGATTAAGGGAAGACCATTCAGGAAGAAACGGAAAATTCAAGGTCGCATGCATGTTCACAATTTATATTGGGTAAAGAAACCAGAAGTGCAGTCGGATTGTCAATAAGGGCATTCAATTCTTTCCTAACCTTAACAAGAAAGGCAATCCAATAGTTAATTGAGGCTACCTTGACAGTTGATAAAGATTGGTCAAGTAGAGCTTGAGATTGAAAATCAAGGAGTTTTTGTGAAAATATGGGCCCTTGAAGCATGCCATTATAGATTGCATGGCACGAGGATGTGGTTCAAGTTCACTAAGAGTTGCTTTGAAGCCAAGCTTCACTAATGAGGGGATCTCTGTGTTTTGAAAATAAACAAGTCAAAAGTTAAAGAAAGAAAATATTAGGAAAAGATTACGAACATACTAAATTGTTAAAGATAGTCTTAACTTGACCAAAGGTTAATAGGAATAACCAAAGTATATGCGTGTGTGCGATAAACCATTCCCTTCAAAAATTTGAACTATATATATGTGAGAAAAAGCATGTTGTAAGAATTATTTGAACAAAGTTGTGAATAATCATCTTGTATTAAAGGACAATGCTCAGTTGCTACATCCATGAAAGTTTTTTTTAATAGACTTTTAAACCCCTTTAAACTTCCAAATGTCTTCATCTTTTATTCCTGTAATGTGAATCAAGGGTAGATAGGATCCACAACCACCATTATTGCAAGATGGGAATCAAGGGTAGATAGGATCCACAACCACCATTATTGCAAGGCTGAGAGCTATACTTGCATCCATCCACAAAATCATTAGGTGGAAACACTAACTACGAACTATAACAAACCTTAGACCCAAATCAATTTCATAAGGAGACTAATATGATACTTGTTTACAATGTTTCCTTTTTAACCTTTTCAAGCTATTCTCAATTATTAGAATGGATTTATTTTGAATGTTACCTCCAGGAAAATATAAGTGGGTGTTCAACTAAAATATCTAGTTTTGAACCCACACCCCCCCCCCCCCCCCCCCCCCCCCCCCCCCCCCCCTTTCTACCAAGTCAATTTTAACTTATTCATAAAACTAGGTAAATCAATTTAGTATAAAGTACATTTATACTTCAATAAAACCAACCAATTATGAAATGAGAGTAGTAAATTAGGAGCTTCCTAGTAACCAACTAAATTTTCCATAGTGAGGAGTTATAAGTTCATCAAATGTCCAATTATTTTACCCAACAAGCATATAGTATATTCCGTATTTCTATAGTCTATACAAATTTTACAAGAAACAAGCACACAATCTATACAATTTTCATAGCTCACTACATACAAAACAACACAAACTTTAGCTTACAATTACAACTTTTAAATAGGAGTGTACAAGAGTAATGGTTTATATCTAGAAAAGGCCTAATCAAATTGCTCGTGTTTTACTTTCAAGTACCCTTTCTAACTTATTATTACCAATCCATTGTCTTATTACTATTTTACCAAAAGCAACCAATAAGAAATACCAATCAAAAAATCCTCACCATCAATCTTACTTCAAAAGCCATCACTTATAATCATAAAGAACAAAGTTCCAAATCAATACAACTCTACTTTTATAAAATACATACATTGGATGTACGACTATATGGTAGGGTTGCAAAAATTGTATATTTTTTAAAGTAATGACTCTTAAAATAGTGTTGTTTAACATGCATCTATTCTATCAAATATACAACAAACCATGTTGTCAAGGGAAGCACATTATTGTTTTAGCTCAGTTCCGCCAATCATAGGAAACTACATAGGAGCTATAACAAGGAGAGGGAAATCAATGCCGTGAGGCTCCACGATCCTAAGGAATCATGTTATTTGTGATAACATGTCTTACTTAAAAGAGTGTTAGATTCAATGTTCACCCCTGTGATTTGTAGTTTTAAATATGTTTACTCATTTTCAATGTTGATATTGTAATGACCATAATTCCATCACCTTTGTCTAAATTTCCCCAAGCACCATCTTTCATATACTTACAAGCTTGCTCATCCAAGACTCTAAAAACTAACCTATAATTTCAAGCATCAAAAAAAACATTACCTCAAATGTATATGAAACTTCACCCCTTTCCCATTCCACTGGAAAAATGTGTGAACCACCAATAGTCGAATGACATGAGCCCAACAATAATATTTATGCCAAGTATCAACACTAGCAAATAATAATGATAATGATAATGATTATCAACTACGCATTTCATTATTGCCATCTCTATAGTTTGTTTGAAAGATAGTTGATAATGATTTCGTCGCAGCAAATTCCTCAAACTTGGCATTGCATGCAAACCCTTAATAATGGGGCTAGAATTTAAGACACCAATAGACATTTAATGAACCATAAGTTAATCCTAATATCAACTCAGATACAATTTCCAAAGTCATTTCATATGAAGACCCCAGAGGTTGACTTCTCATTCTCATTTACATCATTGGAACCAAGTAGAGCAAACTGACCAATAATTTATCACCGACCTTTTGCTAGCAAACTCTACTGAGCTTATGCACCCACACAAATCCACACGTTCAAAGAGATCGATGGCTCACTACTGATCATTTTGACCAATTATACAACATCCCTTCATCATAAATGAAGTTTCCGATGTGTTTGGGATTCAAAATAGCAAATATTTTGGTCACCTTTTATACAAAGCATCTGACCATGGAAATAAGCTGAATAAAGTTAATATTGTGCTCTAGATAGTCTTAAACACAAAATGATTAGCGCATCACCTTAGCAACTGTTATTGAAGGGACTCATCAGGTTTGATGTAACCACAGGCTATTGAAGAAAATTTAAATTAACCCCAGGCTAAGCAGGGAATGATTAAGTGCATGAGAAAAATGTAAATATGACCAGTTCATACAAGTGTATGTACACAAGCAATCCATAGTTCTAATGAAAGCCCGCACTTCGACATTACAGCATGTATGTAGTGTGTGGTCATCCATGGCATCAGATAAACCTGACAAGACATACATCCGTAAGTACCGCTAGATGCACAGCATATGTTAAACATAATCACTTGTAGATGTTTATTAATCAAATGCTGCTACTGGATCCACTCACATGTGCAATAGCTTGCATGCAAGCGTTTGCAAAAAACATGCTAGCTTGCATGTGTACACAAGCATATAGACACATGCTGTAGCTTGTGCATTTGCCTGTGCGTGTCTATGTGTTGGAGCATATGCAAAGAATACTTGAGCATACATGCAGAGCAGATTTTTAAATTTAGTCAGTTAACCCTGAGAGACCTTTCAAAACCTTCACCTGAATAGAGTACAATAAAAACAGCCTTGTGGACCTTGGGTCTAGATTTACTTTGCAATTCATTCGCCAATATAAAGTGGAAACAGTTGATATATATCAAAGACTAAAATAAATCAACAGCCAACTTATGTGAAAGCTCATCCTTGAAGCTCTAGGTACAGTGAAGGATTCTGTGACTCCAGTGTCATGAGGAGGCTGTTCATGCTTTCACACAGTTGAGAAACTTTTGAATATTTTGACATTGCAAGTCCAGCAGAGAGCTTTTTAAACATCAATTAACCGTCTCCCAAGAGTGTTGAAAGCACAAGCTGCTGTACAAATTTGGCACGTGACGCTGCTTGATGTACCCGTTCTTCATGCTCTTCAGCTGACAACAATGATCGACTGAAAGAAACACCACAGGTTAAGACTCATGGTAAAAAATCTCTTCAATCCTTTTGATCCCTTCAACCCACACCCCTCCTCACCTCCCCTTTCTCCATGCCTCACCCTCCCCCACTACCTACCCCTCTTCCGATTGTTATATGCAAGTTTATCAAACAAGCCCATTTAATGCCAGACACAAAGAAGATAACAATTCATCATATGGCTCGATTGTTCATGCTGAACATCTTGATGTATCATGGGATGTAGCTGTCTATTGTAAGTGGCGCTCACATTACGAGTTTGTTTTAGAGAGGTATTTTTTAAAACATCAATACAGCCTTCTTGTTCTCATCTTCTTTTCATCCGCATATGGATGAGGAACCTAAAGAGGCAAATATTATTGTCTTGAGGCTTTTTGGAACGCTCTATGTCTAAGCATAAGACTAAATGGGAACAATTTTTGCCACTTGTGGAGTATGCTTACTACAACACAGTGTTTAGTTCCACTATGAAAACACTTTGAGATTGTGAAAGGCAAGGAAGGTCTCGTCTATTTTGCATATCTTTGATATTGATAAGTCTATCAAGACTCTCTGATAGACCAAAGCAAAGCAAAAGAAAGAAGTTGATCATCACTACAAAGCTTTAGCATTTGCAAACGGTGATTGGGATCAGTATGAGGGACTATAGCTTATACATTGAACCTACCTCACCACTAGAATATTCGTAACGCCTTTCAACGAATCTGCTGGCTCAAAAGTCAACATGTTGTAGGCATCAATTGGATCGGGTAATCAGTGCATATGTTGTCTGATAATGATGTTGCATGCTTTGCCAATGGTTACACATGCTTCTATCTCACTACAATACAATCGAGAATAACTGCAAGGATTTAAGGGGAAGATCTATCACAAGAAAGTGAAATGTTAACTTGATGCTTCTTAGGCACCTAAGTTGGGACACTTTATGTTGTGCACATGTGAGACAAAGTTGAATGTGTATCACAAGGGCAAGGGACGCTAGCTGGTAGTAGGGGACATTAGCAAAAGTAGTAGTGGACATGAGTCAAATCTTGGTCAGGGACATTGGAAATGACATTTGAGATCATGGGGATTAGAGATTTGAATGATTCAATTAATGTTTGCAAAAAGTTTCACACTTACTTGCAAAGCCAAACGGCTATTCGCCTTGAATTTGCATGTGGAGGGCCCAATGAAAAGGAAAATTTGCCAAATGTCAAGTTTGGGTCAGTTTTGAGCTACATGCAAGTGTATCCTCCTTGTTGCGCTCTTCCTCTCCCATTTTGGTGTGCTTCTAAACCAAGCAAGGCTGGAGAAAACTATGGAGATCAATTTTGGGACAAGATACAACAGGATTTCTAGCGCTATTGACAGCTGTTGGACGTGACTTTGGAGGATTTGACAACATAAAAGACACCTAATTTCTGCAAGGCAATCTGATCCACAGCATTTTTTTGGGATGGAAACAAATGATGACTATCATGCAAGCTTCTAGAGACAGAGAGAAAGAAAGAGAGTTGGAGAACTCCTCTACTGTATTGATCATCTCTTCCTCCTCTTCAACACCGATTTTTTCCAGCATTGATTTGTTGTTTCAGACCTGATTACAGTAGTAATTAGGGTTGCATGGCTGTCTTGGGATGCATGCAGCAAATCTCAGCCATGCATTAAGGATTATTTTGCAACATGTGTATGAGAGAATAGGCACTTGGAACTACTTGGGACTACCCTCATGCATTCATCCTATTAGCTCAAGTGACATTGTTGTTTTAGCTCTAAATATGTATTCTATCATTTGTTGTCCAAAATAATCAAGTTTTTTTTTGTACTAATATTGTATTGTACCTTATAAAATCCTCAAGGTACTAATTAGTACCATACCATATTGTACCTTTTGTACCTAACAACCCTAATTGCAAATCTTCTTGTGTGTATGAGAGAATACGCGCTCCAATTTCTCTCACATACACCTAAATAGGCACTCTAGTTTCTCTCACATGCACCTAAAGAGCAATCCTCAGCAAGGACTCTCATGGCTAAGAACTAAAGAGTCTCAAATGCATAGCCAAAATTTTGCCACCAAAATAAGGCTTCACAAGTGAATCCCTCCATCAATAATAAGTGGGAGAAGCAATTGCCACATGCATGTATCTTATAAAGAGGACACAATTGTCTAGGGAAGGGTGGACTACACCTCAAAGACACATTCTAAAAGCAGCTATGTGAAAGCAAACTGAGAAGAAGGCTTCTTCAACTCAAAGGAGATATGCTCTTGATACATTACAAGCACCTTCAACCTTGCCATCAAGAAGGTGCACCTCCATTTTCACCCATTTGAGCTTTCCAATGTCCTCCATGAGTAACTCAAGGCAATAGCTTGCGCATGGAGTCCATTATCCATACAATGAAACAAAACTTGATCTCCAGCAAACCATCCATGCACGAGAATTGGATACATTGTTGGTAATGACTTGCACCATATTCAAGGGGTGCACCTCACATGCACAATGCAAAGGTTTTTTGGTGGTGGTGGTGGTTGTGTGTGTGTGTGTGTGTGTGTGTGTGTGCGTGCGTGCACGTGTGTTGTCTCAAAGACATAAAGAGGCTTGGGGAGAGAGAGACACACACACACACACAAAGTGTGTGTGAGATTCTTGAATCTTGTTGTTTAGGGAGAAGAGAGTGTGTGTATGAGAAGCTAGAGCTTGATGCATCATGCAAAACTAAAATTTAAACACACAAATATTAAAGCGTAAGCAAGCCCTGATGACTCACGAGGATCAAGTATTTGTACTTTGTCCATGAGCCTCGGAATATAGACCCACATTTGTAATTACTCTTATCATCTTCTTCCTTGCCATTAAATGCGAGTTTACACTCAATAACTATGCATGCAATCTCAATGTCCACAAGTCGATGTTTTCCTCTAAGAAATGTAGCCGGCCCTCTTACATTACTAGGAGCCTGGGGGAGAGCAGATTGCCTCTTTGGTTGCATATGAACCTTCATCCCTTACCTTTTGTTGGAGCCCAACATGAATATTGATTTAGCAACACTTTCAATGGAGGTATTGGTGGAAGATAAGCCAATGTTGGAGGCTTCAACATGGGTAGATATCAATGTTAACAAGTCGCCTTCTTTTCTAGATGCCCCTTTTATCTTGGAAAGAACCTCATCCACAATGTTTTGGCGAATCTTTTTACTTGGATCAACTTGCCTCCCCAATCTTTGAAAGGTGTTGGAGAAGTCCAGTCATGCCACTTGTGTAGCACTCGTCATAATATTTTGCATATCCAATGGTGTGAGTTGGACTTCATGTCCTTTGACACATGGATGGCATGCAAGGTAAACATGTTGTGTTTCTCCCATATCATGATGGAGGTGGAGGCTTGGGAAGGAAAGAGACAAAGACTAAGAGAGAGGGGGAGATGAAGCGAGAGAGAGAGAGAGAGAGAGAGAGAGAGAGAGAGAATCAAATGACATATTAGTGTTTGCAACTTATGAGACCATGAGTTACAATCATTTGTATGATCGTACAACTGTCTAAAAAGAACAATAAATGAAAATGTAATAAACACTAAAAGAAAGCTAAAATCTAAGTAAGAACTCTGGCTGACAAATAAAGAGCTCTAGCTCATACAATCTCATGGATGTGTAAACGACCTAGCTCTAGCCCAAGCAATAATCTCTTATATCTACCTATGGAAGTATCGCCAACATGTGCACGCACACATGAGAGAGAGAGAGAGAGAGAGAGAGAATCTCCTATATCCACCTATGGAAGTGCCACCGACTTTTTACAAAGATAGAGATGGCTTGAGAGAGAGAGAGAGAGAGAGAGAGAGAGGCTTGAAAAAGGGAGAGGCGAGGTGGGGCTGGGCAATGGGGGCTTAAGAGAGGGAGGAAGACGAGGAGAGGCTTGAGAGGGGCACTCAAAGAGCTAGTGCTTGCAACTTAGGCGTACAAACTCCAAATGTCTTCACCATTTTATACCGTGCTATAGCCTTTTCTTATCCTTTGCTATTGTAACAGCAAAAGTGGATACCTCAATCTTGTATGTGTCAAGCTCATCAAAAAGTTCTCCTTGCAATGCCATATCAACCCTTATATACCTTTTAAGCAATAACATCCACCCTTCATGGACCTCTCTGGGTTTTCCCTTTTCAAACAAGATATATAGAGCCCGCAGTATGCAAAGGTGTATACAAATCATCCATTAGCTTCTTTTCAACATCCTGCATCTTTTGCAACTTCTCTACCATGCGATCAATAGCTTCATAAGCGAGGCTCATTATTGCTCCTTCCTTGTCTACTAAGTAGAATACCTTTTAGATGGAGACAAAACCCTTCAAAATCTGTTTGGCTTCTTGCCAAAATGAACCAGTACACAATTTCAAATGTCTCCAAAGTTTATGGAGTTTCGGTCAATTTCAAATTACCAAACGTATAATTAAGTGCAATGTATATCTCTCATCCAAGAGGCCACTCAACATTACAATATGCCAAGCAAGTTACTATTTGTTTAACCAAATTTATCTTACTGAGACTTCTAAAAATTGCAAGGGCATTAAACTTTCTTGTACCAAATATGGCAATCTTTGTTGTTTTCTCCGATACAAGGGAGACCTAATCAACTTTACCAATCTGAGAGTAAGCACAAGCAATTGCATGCACACCTCTTAAAGAATATAGTTGGCATTCTTATTCAACCAACTCACCAACCCAAACACAATTTGTTGCATGGTCCACAAGCATGAATCAAATTTGATGGCCCCACTTCAATGATTATTGGGTTTAGATCTTGAAATTTTAATTTTTCACTCTTCTAGAGTCTTCAAGAAGATACTTCCCATAAATGTTTAATGGAGCAAGCCACAAAATTTACGATAAGCCTATGTCTTGTGTCTAACCAACAATCACATACATAGAGCATCCATACTTATTCCATTTTTCCCTTGCTGTCATCAACTCACTATCAATGCATTTGACCTCCTCTTTTGGTTTCTCTATGCACAAGTTGTCGTAAGTCACACTGGACAGCTCATTACCTTGGCCATCTTATTTGTTTATAGCTTGACTTGGCAATGGTTTTGAGATAGCTTTGCGGGAAATTACAGCTGCTTGTTTTGCCCTTCTATGCACTTGACTTGGGAATGGTTTTGAGATTGCTTTGCGGGAAATTACAGCTACTTGTTTTGCCCTTCTATGCACTTGACTTGGGAATGGTTTTGAGATTGCTTTGCGGGAAATTACAGCAGCCCGTTTTGCCCTTCTATGCACTTGCTTAGTCACATTATGGCTGTTGGTTCTCGTGACAGTGCTATCTTCAATATTGAAAATTTGGATGGAACCAACTACAGCTGTTGAAAGACAGATCTGGCAAGTTTTAGTGCAAGATTTGCAAGTTAGTTGGCCCACTAAAAAATGAGGGTGCCAAACCCGAAAACATTGATGCCAAGGATTAGGCTGCATTGCATGAGCTATGCAAGTCCACAATCATTTTATCACTCTCTAAGCAAGTTCACTACACTATTGTGACTAACAATCAGACTACATATTAGCTTTAGACACAAATTAAGAATCTTTATAACAAGCAAAGTCCTACATCTCAAATGTATTGGCTGAAATAGTTGGTGGACCTTTGCATAAAGGAAGGGACTTCTATGTCTACACATTTGAATGAGTTTCACTCTATCATCATCCATCTAGCTTTGCAAGAGATTGAGTTCAAGGACACTTTGAATCCTTTATTTCAGCTTGGTACTCTACTTGAGTCGTGGGATACTTTCCGTATGGCTCTCTGTGCTAATACCTCAAAGGGGCTGAAATTGCAAGATGTTGAGCGTGCCCTCTTGACAGAAGAGGCGAACAGAAAGAATGTGGATGCTTCCCGTACATCACATGCATTGATTGTGAGAGGCCGGCAAGACAAAAATGGCCACGGTAGAGACTCTCAAACGTCTCAGTCTAAAACACGTGGATAAGTCCCGTGGCCATAAGTCCGGTTTGCTTGTCATTATTGTGGGAAAGCGGGTCATATTCGGCCACAATGCCATAAAATGTGAGAAGACAAGCACAAGGAAAAGGGTAAAGGGAAAGTGCAAGAGAATAATCATGACCGTGGCATTATGTCTAGCAAGTCTAGTATCAAGATTGAGAAGATTAATGTGGTGTAGCTTGATATGTCTCATGATCTCATATTGGCAACCTCTTCCTTGGATGCTTCACAACTGACTAATGCTCTCTATCAGGATATACTCAATGTTGGTTGATAGATTCAAAGGCTTCCTTTCATGTGACCCCTCGTAGAGAGTGGTTTCACTCTTATCGCAATATGACTCGATCTGTCCATTTGGGTAATGAACTGGCATTGGAGACAGTTGGTATTGGTGATGTCCAGCTACAATTTGGTTTAGGCAGCATGTTCGCTCATCATGATGTATGTCATGTACCAGCTCTCACGAAGAGCCTTATCTCTGCTGGCACCTTGGATGATGCAAGTTATTTTCTCTTTTGGTGATTCCTCATGGAAGATTACCTGTGGGAATCTTGTTATTGCATGTGGTACAAAGTCTAGTACCCTCTATCCCTTGCTTGTATCCAAGTCAGTTAACCATATTTTGACCACAGCTATAGTTCCACATGTATTTCTTTGGCATCGTCGCCTTGGACACATGTCTTTCAAAGGAATGAAAATGCTTACTCGTTTGCAATATCTTCTGTCCCTAGACTACAAGTGTTTTGAGTCTTGTGATCATTGTTTATATGGCAAGCAAATATATAGTATGTATATGAAGTCTAGCATGGAGCGCATGGGTGAGCCATTGGCTCTTGTTCAAATGTATGTAGTCCCATGCCCTATCAATCGCACTAGGTGGTGCAAAATACTTTATCACCTTCATTGATGATTACTCACATAAGGTCTAGGCTTACCCTATTAAGTTGAAATCAAATGTCCTGTCTACCTTTCAACATTGGCTTGCTCTCGTTGAGAACAAGTCTAGTTGTAGGTTGAAATGCCTAAGGTCTGATAAGGGGGGTGAGTATGTCTCGAAAGCTTTTGGGCAATTTTACAATAAGCGAGGCATTAAGCGTCAATTGATGGCCCCCTTACACCTCTCTCCAAAATGGTATTGTTGAACACATGAACAAGACGATTCAGGAGAGAGTCCGCAGTATGCTTAGCCAAACAAGCTTACTGCAACACTTTTGGACTGAGACTATTACTACAACCGTACACTTGACTAATAGGTCCCCTTGCATTGCCATTGATTAGCAAGTTGCAGAGAAGGTATGGACTAGGAAACCTCCATCATATGCTCATTTGCACTTCTTTGGTTGCAAGGCACCTTGCCATATTCCCAAGGACAAGCACAATAAATTGGATCCTAAGTCCGCCAAATGCATCTTTCTTGGTTATAGAGATGCAAGTGAGATGGTCTATTGCCTATGGGATCCGCAAGCTCGCAGGGTTATCTGCAACCATGATCTCATTTTCCAAGAGAAAAAGTTTCATAAGTAGCCTGAGCAGGTAGCTGAGTTACGCAATGTGATCTTTCAAGAGGAGCCTCCTACTCCTATACAGCCAACTAGACAACCTCCAGCAGCCTATTGTGCAAGATTAGCTTGCTTTGAGATGCTCTACTAGGGCTAGACATCAACCTGAGCACTTTAGGCCCTCCATGGATTATGTTATGGCAGCAGATGCAAGTGAGCCTCTCTCTTATAATAAAGCCATGCACAAAGATGATAGTCACATATTAAAGCCGAAGAACCCAAGTGTGATTGAGATGGCTCACACCATGATGGAGCATAAACAAATACCTCAATGTCTTTGGGCCAAGGCTATGGCTACTGCAATCCACATCCTTAATTGATCCCCCACTTCAGCCCTTGTTGGTATGAGACCCTACGAGGCAGATTTTGGATCTAAGCCTGATGTTTCTTATTTCAAGGTTTTCGGCTGTGACACCTACGTCCACATTCCAAAGACACAGTATGATAAATTCGAAGCAACTTCCCAAAAATAGGTGTTTGTGGGCTACAGCTCACAATCCTAGGGGTTATCGTTTGTATAATCCCATTAAGCGAGATGTCTACACGAGTCGCGATGTTCAATTTGTGGAAGTTCCAACCTCAAATAGGGATGAGGAGCACCGCATGCTTGGAGATCCACAAGATAGTTGAGCACTGAGCCACCGTTGGTGCCCGTTCCAAAGACTTCAGTAGATGATGCGCACTGAGAAGAGATCCAACCTCCTTGTTGGGCACGAGACACACTCTGTGATTCAGGGATTGAGGGGGTCCCTAAGGAATGGCAACCGCAAGATGGACTACCGCGATCTCGAAAGAACTAAGTACATGCTACTAAGCTTGTTTGTACTAACTAGTGTTTGATGACCCATGTCGTACAAGATAGAGAGCCCACCTCCATGAAGGAGGCTTCGCAATCACAACATTGGAAGAAGGCTATGGAGTAAAAATTGGATACTATTGAGCAGAATAGCACTTGGAATCTTGTGCCTCAGCCTGTTCATAGAAAGGTGATTTGTGTAAAACGGATCTTGAAGACTAAATATCACAATGATGGTGCTCTAGATAAGCATAAGGCACAACTCGTTGCCAAGGGCTTCACAAAATCACAGATGGATTTCCACGACACCTTTGCACCTACAACTCGAATGTCTGCTATTACAACCGTTCTTGCCTTAGCCAGCCAGTTTATCAACTTGAAGTGAAGTTTGCATTCCTAAATGGTGATTTCAAGAAGGAGATCTATATTGAGCAGCTTCCTGGTTTTTCCTCATCAGATGGATCAATGCACAGGTTGAAGAAAACCCTTTACGACCTCAAACTGACTCCATTGCTTGGAACAAGAAGATAGACTCATTCCTCCAAGGGAAATCAGGATAACAACGTTCCTCTTCTAATCCCCAATTGTATATCCACACCTCAACAGGAGGGCACATATTGTTTGTGCTTTATATGGATGATCTTATTTTGACAAGTGGCCATGCCCAAAAGATCAAGGAAACTAAAGCAACACTACACGAGATATTCGAGATGACAGATATGGGCCGCCTTCATTTCTTTTAAAGGCCATGAGATTTAACAAAAGTAAGATATTTCACAGAACTGTACCAATGAAATGAACTGTAAAAAAAAGATAAGAGCATTTTCATTTATGTATACTCGCTATTTTGAGCTTTAGTTATTTCATTATTCACTTCCTTCAGATACAATCTTTCGGCGGTGTGTCCAGGAGTTTTGGGCCACGTTTGAGATGGAGGAATGTAAGGCCAATTCTACTCCTATGGATCTGAATTGGAAGGCTACAACCTATGCAAATTCTCCGACAACGAATACTACCCGCTACATGCACTTGATTGGGTCCTTGATTTAGCTTCTTAACACTCGGCTTGATTTGTGCTTTCCTATAGGTCTATTGGTCAAGTTCATGAGTGAACCCAGGATGATATATCGGTAGGCTACTATGAGGATTTTGCGGCTCCAGAGAGGAACCCCTAATCTTGGTATTCATTATCCAACAAATACTCGAGATTCCCCTTTGGTTCTTACAAGCTGGACAATAGATTCAAATTGGGCCAAAGATGTTGATCACCCCAGGTCAACAAAAGAACATTGTTTTACTTTAGGTGCAATGTTATCTAGTGGAATGGCAAGAAGCAACCCATTATTCCCCTTTCTTCCACAAAGACAAAGTATTGAGCAGCGTCTTCTACCACATGTGAGATGGTGTGGCTTCGAACGTTATTAGGAGAGATTAACTGTCCTCAAACAAGTCCTTCGACACTTCATTGCAATAATGAGAGTTGCATTGCTTTGGCACGAAATCCAATGTTTCATGCTAGGTCAAAGTACATTGAGATTTAGTACCATTTCATTTGGGAGAAGATCTTGAATGAGATCATTGATGTGGTTTATTGCAAGACGTAGGATAATCTTGCAAATTTGTTTACGAAGGCGCTTCCTTAGCTTCTTCTCCGATAACACTCCAATTCCCTAAGTCTTATGCCACGTCTAAGATCTCAGAGGGGATGTTAGAGATTATTCATCCCCTAGACTAGCATTTCTCAAGTTACCATTGGTGCAATCACTTCTCTCGAAGGTACTCTCGAAGGGCATTATTCATTATTCCTGTCAATCAGTGGGCATTTTCAGCAGACACAATGTACGAGTAATTTGTCAAGCAAGTGATGGTGCCATGTGGTAGCTAGAGGACTGATCGCTGATTATTTTATTCATTTATGTTGTAGTCAACAGTTTTTTTTATCAAGTTGGTCAATTTTTGCGCGCCAACTGCATTATTTTATTGTATTATTTTCTCCTAATTAGGCCCACTTGCCAGCCTACCCCACACACTTGTTTTTCCAAGCGCTGCTGGGAGAGATTCAACTCGAGGAGATACATCTACATCCATTGTATATCTACCCTCTTCATTTCTGCATTCATTAACTACATATTTTTGCATTCTTTTGTCTCTTCTCTCTCTCCCATTCTCTTGTGTTCATTTTCTTTCAATCTTTCCATACGCTTAGAGATTAGCTTAGTTACAATCAACCTAAAAGTCAAAGAAGTATCTCTCTCACACACAAGATCATGCCAACCGATATCTTTACAAGCTAGGAGTAAGAAGAGAAGAAAAATAAACCTTTTTTCAAGGTTAATCAACAATACATTGACATGGCTTTCTTCTTGATCTTGAAGCAAAAGAAGAGCTCAAAAGAGAGGTGTTGTAATGACTTTCCAAGTCTATTGTCCTATAAAACTACCATGATAGGAGGGAAATTGAGTGATTTGATGATGAAAAGTAGATGATGATGGTGAATGTGGGTGGGGCCAACATTGAAGCTCTCTTTAGCTATTGTACATGAGTTTACAGCAAGCAAAACTAACGTAGAATGAAAGAGGCAACAACAGTCACTACGAATCCACAAGTAGCTTGACCACCTCATACTAGGTGACTTGACTAGATAGGCCATACGAGTTGTCTCCTACTTTGGATGTGGACCATCATAAACCGTGTGATTGACACTTGTCCAAGGTTTCATCACCCCTATACTAGGTCATGTAGACCCATCTAAAACACCAATCACCTTCCCACATTGAGAATGGGAAATCAAATACCCAATTCAATCCCGCTCATTAGAATTGAGCTATCTTGGAGGGTGTGATGCCAAGTATCTTATGTCAAGTTTCAACCAAAATGTGCTCCTTAGTCCTCCATATTCCTAAGTATAAAGATTGCTTCACTCCTCGATTGCCATGAGATTCTTCTCCATTAGCATTAGCAATCTCTCTA
The DNA here is from genome assembly GCF_053477565.2 of Lygodium microphyllum. Lineage (NCBI taxonomy): Eukaryota > Viridiplantae > Streptophyta > Polypodiopsida > Schizaeales > Lygodiaceae > Lygodium > Lygodium microphyllum. Next base: position 45,436,005 of record NC_141153.1, on the reverse strand, counting down.
AGACAACGTAGAGGATTAATCACAAGATAAATCCCAACTCTCTCTTCAAATGAAAAAGAGAGCACCATGTGAAAAGCTAGCCTCATTACCCACAATCATAGCACACTACATATGAATTGCAAAAAAAAAAAATTTATCACCTCCTCCTTGGTCTTATACTAAACATACATTGGTGATAACCAATTATGAGACTTGAAAACGTTTTCCTAAAGTACAACAAAAAATCGAGGATACAAGTAAAATGTTCACCTAAAAGAAGATGCTAATCCAACAATGATTATCTTGGGTACATTTAGACAAATGGACAAACGCAAGGGATGTGCATGAGCAAGTTCCAATGTCCACCTTGACACAACTAGCAGTGTAATCTCCTAGAGTGCCTTCTCCCACAAGATCAAGTGTCTCATACGACCTATGGCTAGCTACTAAGAGGAGATGATTCCACCTAGAAACAACCCATTTCAAAACAGGTTGCATGTCATTATCACCAAACACAAAACCTGTAGCTGCTAGTGAGAGTTGTAGGCAAACCATGTTAGATGCATGTCATTATCATACCCAATGGACAGAAACCCCTTGGAAGGTTATCAATGTTGATTGAAATAATTAGACATCACACGTCAGTGACCTTCTTGATATGATTCACCTAAAAGAGAGATCATAGCAAACAGTAACTGTACTATGTAAGAGTAGGTGCATGAATCATAAACGAGCCATACACACGGTTCATTCGCTTTGTCAAAGCTGTGGGTTTTTTGCTGAACAAAGTGCACATGAAGCTAAAATATGGCTATGTGATTAAGTGATAACTCAAGGAAATGGTGATATCACCCCGATGCTTAAAGAACTTTCCTAAAACACCTTTTCCCTCCCTGCAAAGTGTGTTCATGCAGATTACAAGCAAATAGAAAAGTCCTTGCATTCTATCAGATTTTCATTGCAATCAATGACTACACGATGGATTTGCATGCTAAAAGAACATACTTAACTTACAGTAACATTAAAATTGGAAGATTTACTAGTCCTTATTTCAATGTAAAGTGTGGGAAGAAAGAGTTTTACCTGACATTGTGCTCAGCAACGAGAGACTTGCTCTTTGCAGCAACTTCTTCAACAGCAAAGGTCTTTTTTGTGGAGTCGTCAGGTCCCATGTGAGGAAGACTATTTACAAGTGCAGAAAGCAACGAATCTACAGGGTTTCCACCAGATATACCAGTGTTTCTGAAACTACTACTTCCTAAAAGTGCCTGCAACTGTACCTCACGCAACTCCTTGCCCAAAAAGGACGAGGCTCCACCTGATGTGATGGCATTCCTCCTGAATCTTCGCCTTCTTTGCGAGTAGCAAATGTCAAGGAACAAGATAGGATAGTGAACTTGAACAATACACTGAACAATTTTTAACTGAGTTCAAATAACTGATGGCTGCTGAGCTCATAAGCTGAGAGGCGGCATGTCATTAATAAAATTCCATTGTCACAATAAATGACTTGTCATATGCGTCACGTAGCCCCCAAACAGCTTACTGCTGTATGAGACCTTACAAAGAATTAAAACAATTGACCTTGCACACTGTTGACGTGCAAGAAAAAGCTAAATGGAGCTCATCTAAAAAAGTAATTCCCTTAGTACACTAACAAGAAGCTTACATACCTTACGGATGGCATACAGATAACCCCATCAAAAACAAAAAAAGAAGAAAGTATGTAAAGCAATTTAAAAGGATATTTTAAACAGATGGGCATGCTGAATCGTGATGTGCCCAACGACATCCTTCAGAACCTTTGTAGCACACACAGGGCAAACCTACAATAGAACCGTTTCAAGGTGAGTGCTATATAAGCATCATAAAGCCAGAATAAGCTGTTTGTATTGTGCAAAGGGGCATAGATTCTAGGGTACAGACAAATGCCTATGACTGAATAAAGCTTTCAGGTGAAACGCTCACCACACCCTTAGATTCATTAAGATGCTCGCCTTCAAGATGAGCGCAAAGGGTTGAAATTTCGAACTCCTCGAAACAGTAAGGGCAAGGGAACTCTAAACGCACTTCCTCGTCAACATCCAGGTCATCAATGCTCAGCCGATCTGCATACAAAGGGAGCATCATTAACCATAATGCCGCCTTCCTAAGGCTAAAATTTCACAGGAGCAACACTGAAGATAGCTGCCCTGCACTGTAAGAAACGCCGCTATCAAATAGCAGGGCCTGCGATGAGCAACATTAGGCTGCATAGATGCATGTGCTGATGATTCATGATTTTCCTGTTCAGAATCAAGACCTGCCTGCGATAAGCAACATTAAGTTGCATAGATGCATATGCTGACGATTCGCGACTTTCCTGCCAAGAATTAAGACCTGCCTGCGATAAGCAACATTAGGTTGCATAAATGCATGTGCTCATGATTCAGGGCTTTCCTGTCAAGAATCAAGACCTTTGGTCTTTTTCATGGCTGAGGTGTCCTCACTGCCGTTGGAAGGGGGGGTAAAGTGATGGAAAACAATCCTGTTGAGTGTTTGCTGCGTCTCAATTCCCTGGAAAATTTGCAAAGATTGATGTGCAAAAGGAAAACGGAGAAGAGAAATGCGGGGGCGGGGACATACCCCATGGATGCTGATGGCGCATGACGGCAGAGAAGCGGGCGGCCCAGAATTCTTTGTCCATGGCGAGGAATGGAAGGGATGAGGGAACGGGGAGGGAGGGGATCCGGGGGGTATGGCGAAGGAGGAGTCTGGGGGTTAGGGTTTCAGGAGCAGGGGAGGGTCATGGCGTCTCTCTTTCGTCTGAGAGGGGGAGGTGGTGTTTCTGCGTTGGAAGTCTTCTCGTGTTCGCCGAGACAATGATGGGTGATGATGATGCTGGGTGGAGGTGGTGTGTGTGATGTTGTTGTGGTGTGAATGGGCCCCAAACAAACAAACCAACCCAAATCGTCAAATCATGTGGGACGGAGGTAATCCTCTCGAGTCTCGACTTCCCCCGAGCCTCCCGGCTTGGTGGCTCCCGTGCCTCTCTCTCTCTCTCTCACACACTCTCTCTAACGTGGCCTCTCCTCTTACCTCCAACCAGCAGCCCCCCCCCTTGCATCTTCGTGAGCAAAAGGAAAGATGTGCACACCGCTGCAAACAAATCTGACAACATGCTTGACTTGCTAAACAATAACAATTTCCTTGCATAACAATGTTAAAAACCCAATATTACAAGAATCACATAGTCATCTTCCTTTACTCTCAAAAACATGTATGATTTGCGCTTCACCTGCAAGAAATAGCACAATCCTTGCATAGTTACGTGTAAAAAAAAGAGTCCACAAATCACAAGAGGCCTACTTTTTTGGCTAGCTTTATATGCGTGTGTAATGTCCATAAGTAGGTGTGTGTTTGTATCTGTCTGCGAGTGGAAATATCAACCAATCAACAACGCAAAAAATTTATGAACGTAGCAAGTACAATTGATTTTTACAAGGGTTTAGATCTCTATGCTAAAAGGCCACACCATTCAAAGGAACTTGATGGTCCAATACACGCATTACAAGGTGTCTCTAATATGGGCAAGTATCTCATGTATTCATGTTCCACTACTATCTTACTAGTTGCTCCTTGGTTACATCTTACACAAAGAGATTGGAGAAGGCACCTTCTCTTAGTCTAAATTTGGAGATCTCCTTATAACATTATTTGCATGTCGCCCCATCTTTCACATAGAACATGTTGATCACAATGTAAAAATTCATATCTCTTGCATTCGTGTTCCACCACTTTTGTACTAATTGCTCCTTGGCCATCTCTTAATTTGAATCTGGAGATCTCTTTAACACATTCTTTGCATGTTGCCTCATCTTGCACATAGAACGTACACAATGTGGAAATTTGCAACCACCTCACCATTTGCAATGGAGTCCTTAATCTCCTCAAGGGACTATAAACTCTATTGCATTGTCCACCATTTCATCCATAAATTCCCCATGTTAGCCTTACTTTCATCCATGTTGGAACACAAGACATGCATAAGTTGAATTTGTGAGAGTGCACAACAAAAGAGGAATAACACAAAGAGAGAAAGAGAAATCTACACATAATGTGAAAAGAATGTCAAATATAATGATGGATTGATTGGTTCATGCATGCAAACCAAAGCATCAGCAAGGTCACCGGAGACAATGATGGAGTGTGTAGTTGATAGCCCTTGAAAATGACAAAGAAGAATGCTGCAATCTGAGTGTGCACATGTAGAAGATTGAAAGGAATGATCTACCCAAACTAGTGGGCTGGTTATAAAAAGCCACAAAACACCAAATATGGCCAACTTGAAGTCTAGGGCCATAGAAAAATACTATTGCCCTCCAGGCCACCTAGCACAAATCACAAATTATTGGCTCCTAACTACTAGAAATTGTGGACTACATTGTGTGAACACTCTTGATACTCACTTAAGAAGAGATGCACACAAACTTAGTGCTCTAGAACAAGCAGAGCTCTAATGTCCTCATCAAAATTTGACATGACTCACAACTAAGAGATAATGGACTCACAAGATGAGACAACCTAATACCCCCTCTTAGATCCTGTGAGTGTCTAAAGATCCAACAATCTCATATGATGAAGCATAGAAGCTTGTGGAAGAGGCTTCATGAAGAGATCCACCGCGGTGTCCATCATGGGATAGTAGGCCATTGCTAACTCAAAATTCATAATCTATCCCCAAAAAAAGTGGTATTGAACCTCAATGTACTTCATGTGAGCATAAAACACAAGGTTCCTGAGCTATAGAATAAAGCGCACAATACTTAGCCTCCATAGTAGATAAGGCCACGATACACTGCTTCTTGCTACTCCATGAGATAGCTCCCAAACCAAGGGAGAAAGCAAAACCTATAGTGAAGCATCTTAATTCCACATCATCTGCCCCCTCTGAGTCACTCTATCCAACAAGAGTGGCCCTCTCTCCATACATGATCTCGTAGGATGGAGTCCCCTATAAGTAGTGCAACATGTGCAAAGCAACTAGCTTGTGAGACTGAGCAAGATTATTCATGAAAGAAGACAGCAATACCACCACAAAAGAGATATTTGGTCTAGTATGGATAAGCTAGATTAGTGTTCCAACAAGACACCTCTAGTAGCATTAGAAAGGGGGTCTCCGATAGTGACCAATTTAGACTTAGGGTCCATGGTGCAAGAAATAGACTGACACTTGGCCATAACCAAACTTTGAAAGAAGCTCAAACATGTACCTACATTAGAGATGAAGATGCCCTATGCCATCTAGTAGATCTTCATACCAAGAAAGAAGTGAAGGATGCCAAGGTTCATTACATCGAACTCCTAAGGTAAGATCTCACAAGTCTCATCAACCTTTTGTGAGCCACTTCCTATGATAATCCAGTCATTGAGATACAATATAGACTAAAATACACCATTCACCCACAAATTTGTAGTAAAGGCAAGAAATAAGTCGATACTCAGCCATATCAAACTTTGAAAGAAGCTTGAGCATATACATGCACTAGAGATGAAGATACAATGTGCCACCTGATAGATCTCCACACCAAGAAAGAAGTAAAGGATACCTAGGTCCGTAACATCGAACTCCTAACACAAGATCTCACAAGTCCGATCCTCCTGTGGGTCACTCCCTATGAGATAATCAAGTCATCCACATACAAGATAGACTAAAATACATCACTCACCCATAACTTTGTAATAAATGTTGAGGTCATGATTTGATTGATGGAAGCCACTCTTATGTAAGAAGAATCGATCAGTCCTTTTGTACCAATCCTAGGAGCTTGTTTCAGACCACACAAGGCCTTTCGCAATCTATAGATATGTTTCTCCTTTCCTTGCACAAGAAGACCTAGAGACTGTGAAACATAAACCTCCTCCCTAAGTATGTTATCCAAGAAGGTAGACTTCATCAGGACAAAAATGATGGGCTACAAGAGCCAAAATAGCCCAAATAGTAAACATACAAGTGTTAGATGCGAGAGTCTCTAAATAATCCAAACATGCACAATGTGCAAAACCATTGTTGGTAATGAGCCTATCTTTATGCATGTCCAAGGAACCATTAACCAGATACTTGGTCTTAGATACCCAATTCACATCAATCACATTTTGCTTCCGAAGACACGAAACCAACTCCCAAGTTTGATTACATTCAATTGCATCAAGCTCCTCCTACATAGCACAGTGCCAAACATCCAGTGTAAGAGCCTCATCAGTTATAGTATGCTCATGATCTTGAAGAATCCATGACATAAGAGTGTAGGTCACACAAAGTGAACTATCCCACTAGGCATGTATCCTGGATCTAAGTGGGCCTAAAGGGATTGCAAGAACGTGAGTGACATATGCATCCTCCATGAGCCATTGACACCACTGAGGAATGATGATATACTCATCTTCCTCTACAAGAGAGACTAGGAGGCCTCTTGTACCTGTAATGCACGTATTAGGAAAGGGACTCTCCCTCACTGGGTAAAAGGTGCATCCCCTTCATGAAAAGAAGATGGCTCCTCCTTAGATGGCTCAACTTCACCAAAAGATACCTAAGAGGATGGGGAAGGTGTAGAGTAACTCGATGATGAAGAAGTAGAAGGAGGCAAAAAGGGTAAAAGAAGAGCAAAAGAGGGAGAAGGGGAGGGGGGAGGGAGAGGAGTCAAAGATGAAGAAGGAGTGCCAATAGATAACCAAGAAGGAAGGGATATAGCTAATGATTTGATTTTGGGGAAGGTACAACAATGCAAAAGTCGAAGTATTATTTGCGAATATGCACCATTGTAACAACCTTGGTGAGGTAGACATTGATGCTCCAACTTTGATCAAGCCATCTCAAACATGGTTTGATTGGCATGCTCCACCACACCATTCTTTGATGATGAGTTTGGATGGAAATACTCCACTTGATTATTATTTATTCTTACTATGACAATTGAATAAGGGAAAGTATGCCCACATTGTGACTGTTAGAGTTCCCATATACTGTCTTGCTCTCTCTTGCTTGAACCTCCATAGCTCTTGCTTATTTTTTGCTTCTGCTTGTGCTTCCACTCTTACTTCACTTTCAACTAGTATTAGAGCAAGCATTCTAGGAGCTTCACTAACATTGCATTCAACCCAAGAAGAAAGATTGACTTATAACCTTCATGGCAGCTCCATTTTTGTCCATTTGAGGTATGCATTGGCTTCCCTACCTTCAATACTTGTTCCATGTTAGTTGAGAAGCTTTCCAAGGCTTAAACGAGCCTTGTTGAGTGCTTACCAAGCTAAGAAGTAGCCATTCTATCCATTTTGAGTGGATATAGAGCATGATGTAGAAATCATGGTGGGCAACTATGATAGCTTGATAGCACTTTCATATTTTGTCCATAAATTTTACATACGGTATCGAATTGAGATATTCTATATTTAGAAACAAAGAGCTTGATGAGAACTGTAAATCTAAGTACTCATAGAGTTGATTCTAGGTAATTTTCAGTTCTTTGTTTTACACAAAATAGAATAATTATTGTTTGGACATCAAGCTTACAAGATGTAAAGCTTTATGTATCACGTACCTACATCATATTCGAGTCTTCCATATGCTTATATTGATGCTCAACATTGATATTTATGCTCGAATATGTTTATGATGACCTTTGAAGCTTGGGTCTCAGCTCATTGCAAAATTGTGCCTGAGTCCAATGTGAAGATAGAGGAGATAAATGCCTTGGAGTATAGTTCCAATGATTACATACTTGCAACTTCATTACTTGATGCTACTGGGTTGACCGATGCTTCGTCTTCTTACTCTCATTGTTGGATTCTTGATTAGAGGGATTCATTTCATATTATCACGCATTGTCATTGTTTTCATAGCTACTATAATATCATGTGTTCTATTAGACTAAGAGAAGACACTACATTGAATATCATCAGCTTCGCCTTTGGGATTCCCAAGCTCAGAAGGTTATCTACATCCATGATATATATATTCCGTGAGGAGAAGATCCATATGAGACCAAAGTAGGTGATTGAGATATACAATGTGATATTTTGAGCCTCTTATTGTAGTACAGCTAGCCCCAATAAGACACATGCTACAATTACTAATGATGTAGTGGCCTAGGATCTACTTGTTGTTGTATAAGATTATGATGTTTGATAGAGAGAACAAGTTGTACAAGTCCCACATCAAGTCTTGAGATGCTCTATTAGAGCTTTACATCCTCCTTATCATTTTGGGCCCTTTATGCATTATGTCATGGTGATAGATTCTCATGAGTCCCTTATTTATGAGGAGGCTATGAGCAAATGTGATAGCCTCTTTTGGACAAGGATTATGTAGTTTGAGTAGGATTCACTATAGAAAAACTATACATGGGATTTGGTTCCTTTGTCTGGTGGAGGATATGCATTGCCATGCAAAGTGGATACACAAGTGAATAGCATTTTTACTCACACCAAGTCAATATATACAACAAAATTGGTTGCTAAGGACGTTAAGCAAGAGAAGGGAGTTGATTTTTATGAGATATTTCTTGAAGGGAGTGAGTCCTGAGTGGAAGCTTGCGAGTAGAAGCAAGAGCTATGGTGGAAGAAGCAAGAGCAAGAGACATAAGATGTGGGAACTCCAACAATCATGATGTGTGACTAGCCTTCCCTTATTCAAATGTCACTGAAAGAATAAAGAATGAAGTGATAGTAATGGACGCTTGCTACAATGTACAGGTGTGCGGGTACTGTTAATATAACTAATACATGGGTGGCTAGGCACAGGCATTGTAACCCCCAACAACCTCCCACTTAAAGGAAAATGTGCCCCTAGTGAGGAGAGAATGAGAAAAAAATGACAAAGTATAAATGTACATAAAGTACAACAAGATGAGGAAAATATGCCATCTCATCGTACACCCATCATCTTCGTAAGGAAGGCAAAATGTTCCACTAAGAGACTTTTAGTGAGTAGATCTGCATGATTCTCATTGATCAAGACCTTGACAAGCTCAATAGACTTGTCCTCTACCTCCTCCTTGATGAAGTAATAGCACATCTCAATGTGCTTTATCTTCACATGAAAGATTAGATTATTGGCCAAGTGAATAGCGCTCATAGAATCTAAATGTAGTGTAGGGATCATACCAGTCACGCAAAGGTTAGGGCCTAACCATAGACCCTCCTTGCAAGCCTTAGTGGCTACAACATACTCAGCCTCAGTAAGAGCTATGTATTTCTACACCCTAGACATCCAAGAGAGGTGGACTTTCTATCGTCTGCACGTCCTACATAATCAGAGTCACTGTACCCCACGATTTTTATATCCTAGCCACCATAACATATGCACATATCTATTGTGCCCTTCATGTACATCATGATACCCTTCATGGCATCCCAATGTCGCTTGTCGGGTGTAGCCACATAGCGTGCCATGACTTCTACTATAAATGCTATGTCAAGATGAGTGGCTATTGTGGTATACATCGAATTGCCCATTGTGGTGAATGCATAAAGGATCTTGGCCATCTCAGCTCTTTGCTCATTTGATTGTAGGCAATTGGCTCGACTAAACTTCACATGAGAAGGTAGAGGATAGCCAATAGGCTTACCATCCTGCATATGAAACTGCACAAGGACTTTTTGGATATATCCTTTTGTGATAGATAAAGGAGCCCCTTAGAGTGATTGCACATGATATGCATTTTAAGAATATGTGAGGCATGTACCATGTTCTTCATCTCAAAGCTCTTCTCTTGAGTTGAGTTTTCAAGGCATCCTGCTCATCATGAGCTCTCCTAGCAATGAGCATGTCATCCACATAGAGTACCAAAACCATAATGCAACCATCACGAGCCTTCTTCATGTATAGACATGGATCCATAACACTGCACTTATATCCTTGTGAATATGTAAAAGCATCAAACTTATGGCACTATTCCTTAGGTGCCTGCTTAAGGCCATAAATGCTCTTTCTCAACTTGCACATTAGGTGTTCCTTGCCTTTTTCCTAAGAGCCCTGAGGCTACTACACATAAATCTCATCATGTAAGTCCCCATGCAGAAAAGTCGTCTTTACATCCATTTGATAAAGGTCCATCTAGCTAAGCAACCAATGCTAGTACCAAGTGTAGGGTCATCATCTTAACCACATGAGAAAGACTTCATAGAAGTTAACACCATGTTTCTGCTTGGGATGTCCAAGGACACTCTTTAACTTGTATACCCACTTGCATGGCAATGCCTTCTTGCCACTAAGCAAAGAAATTGAATCCCACGTATGATTAGTTTGTAAGGAGTCAAACTTTGACTGCATAGCGCTATCCCATAAGTGACTATCATCTCTGTGCATAGCCTCATCATAAGAGAGAGGCTCACTTGCATCCATCACCGTAACATAATGCATGGAGGGTTTAAAGCACTCAAGTAGACATCTAGCTCTGGTAGAGTGTCTCAAAATAGGTTGGTCATGCACAATAGATGGATCCTAGGCCATTGGAGCATCAATTGTTGTAGGTTGTCTAGCTGGCTCTACGAGAGAAGGAGGCTCCTCCTAAAAGATCACATAGCATACCTCAACTACCTACTCAAATTAGTTATGCATATTTTCCTCATGGAAAACTACATCATGGCTGTAGATAACCCTGCAAGCCTTGGATCCCATAGGGAACATCCCATCTCACTTGCATCCCCATAATTAATAAAGATGCATTTCATGGACTCATGATCCATAACTTTTTGCACTTGTCATTGGGAACGTGGTAGAATGCCTCATAACCAAAGATGTGCAAATGAGCATATGATGGAGGTTTCCCAATATACACCTCCTCTACAACCTCACAATCAATAGCAATGCAAGGGGACCTATTAATCAAGTGTATGGAAATAGTTACTAACTTAGCCTGAAAGTATTGCGGTAAGCTTGCTTGGCTAAGCATACTATGGACTTGTCTTGAATCGTCATGTTTATGTGTTTGACAATACCATTTTGGAGAGAGATATAAGGGGTGGTCAACTGATGCTTAATATCTTGCTCATTGCAAGACTACTTAAAAGCTTTCGAGACATATTCACCCCTATTATTTGACCTCAGGTACTTTAGCCTATACTCATACTAGTTCTCAACAAGAGTGAGCCAACGCTGAAAGGTAGACAATATATCTAATTTTTGCTTAATAGGGTAAGCCCGAACCTTGTGTGAGTAATCATCAACGAAGTTGATAAAGCACTTCACACACCTAGTGACTAACAGGGCATGGGACCACATACATCTGAACAAAAGCCAAAGGCTCACCCATGTGCTTCATGCTAGACTTCTTATACGTACTATAAGTCTTCCTACCATATAAACAATGATCATAGGACTCAAAACACTTATAGTCTAGGGGCAGAAGATACATCAAACTAGTAAGCATTTTTATTCCTTTCAAAGACATATGCCCCAAGGCAACGATGCCAAAGAGATACATGTGAAATTGTAGCCATGACCAAAACATGGTCAACTCCTAGATACAAGCAAGGGATAGAGGGTATTAGACTTAGCACCACATGCAATAACAAGATTTCCACGGGTAATCTTCCATGAGGAATCAGCAAAAGAGACAAAATAACCTACATCATCCAAGGTGTCAGCAGAGATAAGGCTCTTCGTGAGAGCCTGTACATGATGTACATCATGAAGAGTGAACATGTTGCCTAAACCAACAAACTATAGTTGGACATCACCAATACCGACTATCTCTAATGCCAAGTCATTACCCAAATGGATAAATCCAATCATACTATGATGGGAGTAAAACCACTCTGTGAGGGATTATAAAAAAGGAAGCCCCTGAATCTATCAATCAATATTGAGTATATTGTGACAAAGCATTAGTCATTTGTGAGGCATCTAAGGAAGAAGCTGCCACCACATTAATCTCCTCAAACTTGACCCTACACTTGCTAGGCATAATGTTGCGATCATCATACTTTTCCTACACTTTATCCTTTCCCTTTTCCTTGCCCTTATCTTTGCGCATTTTATGGCACTGTGGCCGAATATGACCTGCTTTCCCATACTAACGACAAGTAAGACCAGACTTACAGCCATGGGTAGAGTACCAAGCAAAAATAAATTATGTAAAGTATCCTTGAACTCAATCTCCTACAAAGCTAGATGGTTGATGATGGAGTAAAACTCATTCTGTAGACATAGAAGTCGCTTCCTTCACATGAAGGTCCATCGACTATTTTAGTCAATGCATTTGAGATGCATGACTCTATTTGTTATAAATATTCTTAATTTGTATCCAAAACTGATATACATTCTAATTATTGGTCACAACATTCTAGTGAACATACTTGGGGTGTGATAAAATGATGGTGAACTTGCATAGCTCATTCAATTCAGCCCAATCCTTGGCATAAATGTTTTCAGGTTTAGCACCCTCATTTTTCAGTGGTCTAACCTATAATATGCACAAAAACCTACCATATCTGTGTCTTCCAATAGTTATAGTTGGTCCCATCCATTTTTTCAATATTGAATATAGCAGCATTGTCATGAGAACCACAAGCCATAATGAGACTAAGAAAGTGCACAAAAGAGCAAAACAAGCTACTATATTTTATTGCAAATTAGCCCTAAAACTCCAAGTCTCGCATACCATGTGTTTAGCTCAATATTTTGGTTCTATTCAATAGTACATAGATGGAACCAAATGCTCTAAGATGCTTATATTTTGACTTGTGGTAAAAAATGAGGTTTGCACACTTGAGATTGGGATTAAGAGGCAAAAATAGGAGACTTGCACACTTGAGAATGAGATTGACATATAAAAATAGGAGGCTTGCACACCTAAGATTGGGATTAAGAGGCAAAACATTGATTAATTGATTTTGTACCAAATTTAACCAAAATCTACATGACTATATTAGAAAAATAGATCAATGAGAAATTGATTCAAAGTTGGTTTGATTGTTAGAGGAGATTAAAGTAGGTAGACATTAACGATCCAAGGAAAAAAAAGTCACTGATTTGTTGTAGTAGAGATTTTTTTGATTTTGATCTTGGTAATTGTTGATTGTTGTAGTAGATTGGTTATGTATAACGATTCATCTATGTATCAGACTTTGTTGTGTGCATTGGGAAAGAAATTAATATAGAAAATTCAAGCTCTGGGATGCATGCATAGCTCTCTAGATGATACATTGTTCTTGCATTTGAGTGCAACTCACTTGAGCATTCAGAGCACTCGAGAGGTAGAGAGGAGATATATGAATTGGGGGTTTTGAGTGAAACTAGAAAAAGAGGATAAGGTGATTTTTCCAATTACTTAGGTACTAAAGGATTTGAACATGCCAGAGTGTAACAAATATCTTGACTCATGAGTGTGAAGGCAAAAGGATGAGCACGTACTTGAGAGATCTAGTCTTTCTATCATCATAGAGACATGAGAATGAAGGAATAAGATAGGGAAGAGAGAGAGGCCAAGAAATCATGCATTTTTGGAAAGAGAGAAGTAGGAGGAAGAGAGTTGCCATTGGAGAAATGCATCAACAGATAGGGGTACTACTGTGGAGTGTCAAAGTAACAAGTGCAAATGAGCCTATCATGTAGTAGAGGGATAGGGATTTGTTAGGAGAAGGGGCAAGGGCTACAATAAATAGAAGATGTTCACAATCAATTCAGAGAGAGAGAGAGAGTGTGTGTGTAATATAGATATTGTTTCACTTAAAAATGATGTCCATGCTACTTCTTGAATTGGCTAGAATCTTTACTCAAGTGATAGTTGCACTTAATTGTGATCAAGACAATCAATTTGATCACTCGGATAGTGGCCACTTCATTTGACTCTCCTTAACCGAGCAACAATTGATTTTACCTCTCAATTTGATACTTGTGATGAAATGCACTTGCATGTTGATGGTTGATTGATACCTATTGATTGCATAATACTTAGCTAAATAAAGGGCTTTGACCACTCTCAATGGCATCATGACTACCACCCAAACCCTCATCAACTTGACATTCAAACTTGTGAAGACATGTCTACCGAGTTAGCTTGACTCAAAGTGCAATAATCATATCTTAGTCATCTGACTAAATTAAAGTCAATGATAGACTGAAGGCCCATGATAGGCTCAAATGCAAAAGGGAATGGATTAGAATGCAAAAAATGGTGATAGACTTGAATTCCTGAGTGTTGTGAAGCCTCGACCATGGTGTGAAGCCTCGACCAAATAAGAATGTTGACTATCATTGGTCATGAGCATTAGCTCCATGTACCCTCATTGATCATCAGCACCAAGAGTGGCATGTTGATCTGATTCATATAATTGATGCCAACTAGAATTGTGTGAGTAGTGCCAGTCAAAATTGCACATTAGTTATGTGACTAATGCTAATCGAATCATCACAAAGGCACCGTTGTCATTCGGTGCTCCATATTCACTGTTCTTCCCTTTTTATAGTCATCTCCATGCCTTCTTCTCCCCAAGAACCACAAGTTTTTTCTTGCTAAATCATTTTGATGGCATTTGCAAGTAATGAATAGCATCTCAAGACACTATCAATGCTACGTCTTCATAATATAAAGGACGAGTATGGACAATGGATAGGGGCAATGTTCAAGAAAGATTCATGTGTGTACATGCAATAGAGAGCAACAATCCCTCATTGAGTAAGACAAGGTGATTTATTGAAGAATCATTAGAAAGGTAGATTGCTCGAGTTTAAGGAGGCTTGAGGCAATGGTCTAGTTGCAATAGTACAACATGTTTACACTATAAAGGATTTGAGGCTTCCTCCCCATGATATGCATCACAGATTCCCATGTAATTAAAATCTCCATAGTAATACCCCTTTTCTTTGTTATGCTGCTTTATAATCATGAATTTCATCTACTTATATGTATATTCTCTCCTTACAAGTATTTTTCCATCAACTTTAATAGATGAACAACCCTTTAGGAGCTAAATTGAATGTGTGAAGCTTATGTTGATGTTTGCAGAACTTTTATGGTTGGGAAGTCTTTGCAAAGCATTCTCAACTCTATTTTTTAAAAAAATTTATAAAAATTTGGTACCTATATCTCTAAATCCATATGGTGCTTTTGAACTTCTTCATTGCCTAGCATTTGAATCCCTTATCGATGTGGTCAATGAAGCTACTTGCAACAAAGATGGTAAATTCACAACTCCATAAAGTTCTCTAAGCTTCAGGATCTATGGACCTTTCTTGATTTGTGTCATTTCAAGTTTTCGTGTATATTTTCAAGGCTACTAATTTTCATTGTTGTCCTTCTACATTTATTTGCAAAGGTATAGGTGAAGATTCCTTTGTATCTATTTTTAGAGAAGATTGAAATAAGATGGATGTCCACCCTTGCACCTTAGGTATCACCCCCAACCTAATAGATGAGTCAAAATCTAGCATGTGGACCTTACTTGACTAGGGTTAATAAAGCCCAAAGAGGTAAATTTACTTTTCTCATTCTTCTTTTACATGCATTTTTTGCATCTTGAGGCATCCATATCCATTTGTTAGTGCAAGTGAGTGAGAACCATGAAGGAGGAGCTTACTCTCCTCTTTTTCTTGTCTATATTCAATCACAACAATGGTGAATCATAGGCTTGGATTGTGGAAAGTTTTCACTTGGATTATGCGGCTATCTACTTCACATTTGATGATGGACTATAATGAGAAGGCGAGTAATAGGTGAGCCTACTACAACTTTGAGTCTTCATTCATTCTTTTATATATATATATATATATATATATATATATATATATATATATATATATATATATATATATATATATATATATATATATATATATATATATAGAGAGAGAGAGAGAGAGAGAGAGAGAGAGAGTGTGTGTGTGTGTGTGTTTGGATTGGAGTCTAAAGAGGAGAGAGAGTCATACTCCACTCTTTTGTTGACTTTAAAACAAGTAAAATAATACATAGACTATAAGATTCTCTATTTATGTGGCAAGGAAGTCATTGATTAGTAGTTGAGATGGGAGAAAAATGTAGCCTATCAAATAATGTAAGCAAAGAAGACTAAAAAGAACCGCTTGTAATCCAAGAACATGAAGCTTCAACAAATAGAAACCCAAAGAGGAAGAATAGTAACCAAGATGATAGCTAAAGGTGCCTAAATCTTAACTTGGTGAGAGAAGCCACTAGTTTTGTCTCCATACTAGTAAGAATTCAAATGCAAGTTTGATCCTTGGCCTAGAGAGAGAGAATAATATATTTATCCCATTAATGGACAAGATAGAAAGACGCAACCACCAAGGCATAGCCAAACATCCAAGGCTCTAGCCTAAGAAGAACGTATAGGTCATGAATGTTGATGCAAAAAAAGAAGTATGATGGCCATAGCTCTCGCCATGGTGTACAAATGTTTGCAATGTGGAAGGAGTGAAATGCATTCCTCTAATGAATGGTGGCAATTGATCATGAGCCCCTTGATCATCTTTATAAATAGGATCCAAAGACTCATGAATTAGAGTCTCAAACTTTGAAGAAGAGGAAATATCTACCAAGGGAGCTACATAAGGTGTCTATGACTAGGATATTTGTGGAGGGAGAAAAACATAATCCTCTAAGAAGGAACTTAAGATGGCCTTTTAATGCTAAATAGAAGAGGGATAGAAGGGGAGAGTGCCGCAAATAATCTCCTCAATACTCATGGTGAAATCTATATTGTGGAGTCATATAAGGGAGTGAAAGTGTATAGCCCATGTGGAACCCCTAGTGGGTGACAACCTTTATCTCAAGATGAAGCAGGGTGTAGAGCCAAAAATGGCAAATAGCCATTGCCTCTTGATGGAGTGTATTGCAAGGTTGAGGATCATGCAAGCCATTGAATCCTAAGACGGGTGTGGAAAACCTTTTTAGTTTGTTAAGTGGTCTCCACGAAGGCTTCTTTGGCTTGATGGCCTTCAAGTTCTCGAAACAGATTAGAATACATTGTAGGCATCTTATTGCCTGGAGTATGTAAGAAGTAGGAGAGGAAACGTTCACAGAAATTTGATGGCAACTTACATTTGTCTCCATGAGGGCGTGTTGTCAATGCCTTGATGTGCTCATTAGCATCTTATTCTTTAGAGCATAGAATTTGATAGCCAGTGTATAACAATTTGTATAGCCTAGAACAATGAGTTGGCATAAGGAGTGCCTTTGAGAATATATGTATACTTCATTTGTCTAGGGATCAATGGTCAATGATGACAACCTAAGATAAATGACCTATCTTGTCACAATAGGTGTGCCCGCTAGTCTATACTACACCTTGAAGAAAAGAAGTTGTAGCTCTAGTGTGGCACACTTGTAATAGGACGAGGGAGCAAAAAATAGTCCTCCTAACATCATTATTGAATCTAATTTGATAGTGATCTTGTCACTCCTCACAACAAGTCTTCTTGATGAAGGGTGAGGATCTTTAGCTCAAGAGTGCTCCCACTTTGGAAGCATGTAAAAGTAGTAAATTAACTTGAAAACACATGTAATGGAAGAGTGATGCATGAAATCAAATGATGATAAAATGGCCTTAGTCCTCCCTATCTTTAGGACTGGGTTTGAGGGGTAAGCCAAGGACTTCATGATGATGGAGTGCTTTGAGAGGACTACTTTGTCTTGGCTGATGAAGGGTAGAAAAAGTTGTAGAAGGAATGCACACAATAATGGAGGGATAAATGTGAGTCTTCTAAGTAGAGGGATGTCAAAGAAGACGTTGAATAAATATGGGTAGTGAGGGCAGAAAAATGTAGCCGTCCATATATTTTGGTGATGAAAAAGTGACTTTGAAGGGTAGCAATAGAAAAAGGCATGAGTTTGTTATAAGAAGATGACAACATTCAGTTAGGAGCCCACTCTAGGATGCTATAATAGAGAATATGGCAATTGTGGTGACAACCTCAAGAAGGTGGGCATCAAGCTATATGAACACAAAAATATTAATGATGATGACCAAAAGAGGTGGAGACTACATTAATTCATGAGCAACAACCTCCAAGAAGCTAACCACAAGTTCACAATAGGTCTAAACAATAACCAGGGAGCAACCAACAAACATGGATGGCATCTACAAAATTGTGGGTGGAGGCTCCAAGTCACTCCAAGGGAGGAAGCAACTCCAAAGAAGGACACATTGCTAAGCACCAAGGAAGAGAAGTTGATGAAGTTGGGATAATGCATGCCAATTCAATGTCAATGCCAGCCTTGATTTTGGTGGCTCAACAATGCTTTCATCATTAGTGAGGCTCCAATTACGTAGCATGAGCAATTCACAACGATCCCCTTTGTTGGGCTTTGGTGCGAAGGCAACAAGTCTCAAGTCATGTTTTCCTATGTTGGTTCTATGCCAATAAGGCCCAATCAAGAACCTCTTGCCACAAGTAATGCTTCTACTTCCATGAATTATATACCAATATTCATGGGTTATTTACATTTGCAACACATTAAGCCCTCTATTGAGTTAGTATAATTGCATGAGTTATTGCTATATTAATGGAGTTTAGACATGTAAGTGCCAAAGAAGTTGCAAGATAACATGTAGTCCTCACTTTCTAACTTGATACACACACCCACAAAGGCTATCTTCAACATTTGAACAAGCTCTCTTAAACAAGTGCTCATCAAATCAAATCATGAAAATCGCCTTAGTAAATGGTGATGGATGGAGTCATGCATGTTGCGCTTGGCCTTAATTTGGGAATCTATTTAGACATGACAATGTCAATATCACAAACTTAGTAGATTGTGGCAATATGCAAAGTAGACTTTGTTGGACATTTGTATTAAAATGGACATTCATAAATCTTGGGCATCCACTTATTGGAAATCCTTGCATTGAGACAAGGGATAATGTAGTTAGAATAAATCAACCTTACAATAATTCATTGAGTTTCACATTTACAATATCTACAGAGTTTCAATACCTCAAATTATTGCAACTATAGTGACTTTGGTATCATTATGACACCCTTGCAAGGTTAACATAGTTGTGATAACATGTTTACTACAACGACAACAAGTAAGCAGAATTAGCATCAATATTAGCCAAAACTTGTAACTCTATAATGACCTCATTAAAACTTGCAACCAGATCAAACTTAGACATGAATCACTCAATACCTTTCTTGGCCTAAAACTTTAAACAATATTGTGTTCACATTGAAAAGAAACTATTTTAATACAATAAGCTTACAATGAATCAAATGTAAGATTTTTTTTCTATAATCATGAGTTGGTAGAGATACAAGTATGAAAGAAGAAGATATGAGAGTTTTTCCAAACATCAACATAAGAGGGCAAAGAAAGAGTACAAGCAACAATAAAGTTGAGGCTCATATCTCTATCATTAAGGATCGTAAAAAGGAAGAAGATACAAAAGATAATTGTGCACAAGTACATGACAAATCAATCTAGGAATGAAAATTGTTTAAAGCTCTCCAAAAAGCTTCGATCTTCGCACAACTAAGGGGTTGCATAAATAGATCTACCAAGTTACCATGTGTAGGCACATAAACAAAGTTGATCTCACTGATAGCGAATTACTCCCATATAGAATGATAGTGCACTCCAACATGGTTTGTGTGAGCATTGAGGACTAGATTTTAGTAATTATTTTAGCACAATCATTGTAAATAGCAATAGGAGATAACTAATCAACACCCAAGTCAAAACCAAGCCATCTAAGCCATAGACACACTAAACGATAGTTCTAAAGGTTGCCCTAGATTCAATCTCATAGGTGGAAATTGCTAGAGTAGACTTTCTCTTTTATTGTGACATATATGTCAAGCACCAATATGAGGCAAAGCTGGCTAGTGGGCATCTTATGATAGAGGCAAAGCTGGCTAGTGGGCATCCTAATATCATAAGAGCCAATCCATCACAATCACTAACAATTGTGGATTAGCACCACATGGATAAAATAAAGGATAATAATGTGCGCAATCAAGTATTGAAAGATCCTCTCCATAACTTACCAATGCCTTGAACCTAAGCTATGTGCAAACCTTCTCACATGTGATATTGCAAACTACACATTTTGCCTAAAGAGGCTAACATAGTAAAGAGACCCAAAAATTGACTACTATAACTATAAATAAACTAAATCACCTACATTTTGAAGTCTAATGCAAAAGTAATCACATGCTGATATCCATCAAACCAAATCTTTTAAGTAAATTTTGATTTATTTTGACATCTCACTACCAACTCCATCATTTTGTTATATGCATTAAGTACTCAAATATTAATGTACTAATCCCAATTTTGAGATTTCAAAATACAAGAGTGCAATTCATCTTTGGAGGAAAAAATTGTAGTGTCACCTGGTTCAATGAGCAACGAATCATCCACTTACAACCTAATGACAAGGAGAACGATTTTGTCTTTTCTCACAAAAAGTGCACTCTCAATTGAACTATTTCACAAACCACAATTTAGGAAATATGCATTTATTTCAAACAAAGCTTAAGGATGTTTGCTTAAGACCATTAGAGCCTATTTTGATTTGCATACTATGGCCTCATGTCCCATAACAACACAATAAGGAGCTTGAGAAATATATACCTACTTGTGCAAATCACCACTAAGAAAATTAGTCTTAATGTTCAACTAATTTACATTCTATCCATAATTGTAACGTGTCCCCTAGTATCATCCAGGACACGTCTTAGCAGTCCATCGGAAAGGATGTCTAGAAAGCTCCGCCCGGCACTCCCATGGAATGTTACGGGTTTTGCGATCTAGTTCTTCCCGCGTCTGCCACGTAGCGGAAGTATCCTGGCCGTTCCCACTTAGGATCGACCGGAATTAGGGTTTTCCTAAAGGGTCATTAGCTAACCGCAACTAGCGTCAGACCCGAGCGAACTACTTTACGCAGAAATGCCAGGTCCGAAGCGGATTCACGCTGCACTTGGTTCAAGGAGAATGGGAAACGAGAGGGATGCAAAGCTCAACCTCTCTGCCATAAGGCATAGTCCCATTCCGTTCCCCTAAAACAGCGTAAATCGGGTAAGACGTAACTCTAGGTCATCATTCTCGCTATTCTTTTTGATGATGATGATCATTCCGCTGTTCTTCGAGATTTTTGAGAAAAGTTCCCGGCTAACCGGGACCACCCAACCGTAGGACGGACCCATGGCCCATCCTCCGCACTTTCCTCGGTTTGTTTTAGTTATGTAATTATCTAACACATTAATTTGACATATAACAATCAGCTTCTTTAATTAATCTTGTTAAGCACTGGTTCCTTCACGTAATCTTATCACGTGACATATAAAAACAACATCAAGCAAGTTCTTTTAGCATCTCATCATTTTATCTTTGAAATACAAGAAGTTCCGCCCGTAGGCTTGTCCATAATCTCCCCGAAGGCTAACCAGTAATCTCCAGGGATCACTATTCCAAGCTTCCGCCCGTCAACTAGTATGCGGGCCTCGAGATCCAATCCCGAGTCACGTTAGTCTCTTGTACAGGACCCGGAAGGCGAGGGATTTACGGCCAGAGCCCCCCCTGGCACCCAAGCGTCCTCCTGCTCCAAGTAGAACTCAACGGAGAGACCTCTCGCGGCGGGTTCGGTCCACGTTCCCGGCGCGGTCAACAACCCCCTTGGTTAGGGTCAGGCAGGCAGTCGGGGGTAACTGAAGCTGCCTCTCCCTTCAGGCCTTTAACCTGAAGTATAGGTACTTATTTAATTTGTAATTCATAATTCAAACAGAGCCCTAAAATCTCTAACAAGCACAAACATTTCCATTAATCAACCCAGTTGTATGGCAAACTGCTAAGGAAGTGTTCTTTCCTTTTTTCCTTGTGAATCAATCACAAAATGATTTCATTCATGTTGCGCAAGTCCTGCGATGGAATAATTTGTTTAGATTCTTTAGGCTGACGTATGTCAGGCCTAGGGTTTCTTCATTTAGGGACAAACCCTAGTTTCTTATCTTTATGAAATTATTGTCCTTACGATAACGAAAGTAGTCAAGTGTTAGGGTATGAATGTTTCTATGTTTAGATTGGTTCGGTTAGCTTGTGGAAGGTAATCTTACTTGTCTTGTCACAGTTTTACTATCCTTGTGACAATTAACTTTCCCAATCAATACAGTTTAATTTGGCATATAGCATAATGCCAAGATGATACAAAGGCGACAATACTCCTTGGGACAAAAGGCCTAGCTGAGAAATTAGTGTATACACACTTTATTAGTCCCAAGTCCTCAAATAGCAGGGGAAAAGTGTTAATAGAGTGTCATCCAGCAATTCCCCATTACATTTTCTTTCCAAATGAGTTCGTATACCTAATTTTTATACTTGTTAATTCCTAACATTTAACTTCCGTTTTCTTTAAAGATGAACTCGTGCCAAATAACAACCGTTGTCTTGCTAAGATGTGCAACTAGCAAAGATAACTCCCTAGTAATTTTAAGCATCGAAAGAAACCTTTCAATGAATTTAGCCATTTTACCATGATTCGTTGCGAAAAGAATAAGACTAATGGTGCAAGATATGATTTCTACACTTATAGTAAATGGTTAATCTTGCCTATAATTTTATAATGCTTGATGCAATTTGAAGAAAGCTAATTTGTATACATTGTCATTCATAAGCTAACTCCGTTAAAAAATAACTCGAACAAATATATCCTATCCTTAACAGACTTAAAACCGAATTGACACCAAGAAGAAAAACCTGGCTTTGAGGTGAGATATCCACATGGATACCGGGAGATGACCCTCCCGCAGCTACACCTTGGACTTTCTTCGGTGGCATCGTAGTTCGAATGTGAGATAGCCTTTTTCTTTTTCTTCTTGGAATTCCACCGTCTTCTCCTTCCTTATCTTTTACACGGCTATTTCTCCCTTACGGAATACCATACGAGGCCATGATGAAGAATTGGATTTTTAAGACATGGGAGTGTGTGGACACCGGCTTGTTTGATAAAACTAAGAACACAAAGCTTAATTAAGAGAGCACTTGCACAAGAAGATCTAAAAAGTGAGTGAAGGAATTAATGTAAGAGAATGGAAGTTTGCAAGGTAGCCTAAGGACAAAGTAGGCCTATGGGTGTGACTTGAATAGTCTAAAGAGCTATGAGGACGGGAAAAGGGCAAGGGCTTAAGGGGGGAAAATTAAAACCGGGAGGGGAAACAAGGGGGCTTAGGGGGAAAATTTAAACCCGGAGGGTAATAAGGACTTTGGGGGGATTAAAATCCGGAGGGGAAAAAACAAGGCTTAGGGGGGGAATTATACCGGGAGGGGGGGGGGGGGGGGACAAGGCCTTAGGGGGGGGAATTAAAAACTCGGGAAGGGGGGAAACAAGGCCTTAAGGGGTTTAAAAATCCCGGGAGGGGGGGGGGGGGGGAAAACAAAGGGGGTTTAAAGAAGAACATAAGGGGGGGTGAAAGGGGGCTAAGAAGGTTCTTTTAGGAGCTTCCCCCCAGGAAGCTTCTAAAGCTTCCACGTGGGGGGGAAAGCTTAATCAGCAGATCGGCGGGACTGGACGGACTGCAGCAGTCGATGGCAATGGTGGAGGGCAGATGTCGGCGTGGCAGTGGCGATTGGTCTTCCTCCCTTCAGCTCGGAGTTATGGCGGCGCTCGGCTCTTCTCTCACGGCCCAGCCTCTTCGTACAGCGGCCCCCTCCCCTCGTTTAAATAGTGGAGGGAGGGGGATCTTTCCTCATGGCGTGTTGGCTTGCATGTCCTCCCTCCCTCCACAGGCTCCACCAAGGAGCTTACAGCTCCTTCTATTTCCCTCCCCCTCCAGCTCGTCAGTCGGCTGGAGGGATAAGGGGGGGGAATTTAAATTTTTTTTCCGTAAGTCCCATTTTTTTTTCCACGCGGAATATTACAATAATGTACAACACCAATGCAAGAAGAGATTGAGTGGTAGTCATACATGAAGTAAGTGCAAAGGCTCAACATAGTCAACCCCTTCTACTTAGCATAACCCTTACACCAAGCTAAGTCTTGTAGCTATCAATGCTACTATTGACTTTTATGTTCCACTAGGTCAACCTAGTATCAATGGCATTTTCCCCTAAATGCAAGTCAAATAAAATCCCATGTGTGATTTTGAGTATAGAGCAAGATCATTAGCAAATGAAAAATAAAAAGCGATCATAGTATGAGTCTTGATAGGAAAAGAAGTCATCGATTTGATACCTTTTATAGTCGAAAAATGCCATTTAGGCCACTCTTTTGACTCATCAATGGTTTGCCTATCTTCAAGCAATGCATTATCAAAATCCATTATTCTATCAACAAGTTCAAATCATTGAGAGATATATGTGGTGGCCACACATGAGTCTGTGTAGATAGCAAAGAAATAATCTCCCCATTAGTATGTCCAATATGAAACAAGGAAAGGAGACTAGTAAGGAGATCTAGAGTATATACACATTTCCTTTAACATGAGATAAAGAATTGCCTTTTACATGGGAGGAAGAACTAGCTACATTTTCAACAAAGAACACATCACTTCTAACAATGAGTTTCTTTATAGTAGGATTATAAAGTCATCCTTTTTATTGTAGATGTTGTATGCTACCAAAATTACACTTCATGACCTTGTCATCTTACTTTGTGTGTGCTTTCATGTATTAAGACTCCTTAAAAAGGAAATAAATATTTCAAACATGCACTACAAATGGTAGATTCATGTAAATTTGCTATAGTCATAAATGAATACTATCATATCTCAAGTCCAAATTGGAACCTTGTGAGGCCAACAATCAATGCCAATTCCATTGCTCAGCTTTCAAACAACAAACCATTATTGCATGCTAAAGCTATGGTACCTTTCAAGGACTAATGTCATGTTCCTAAAGCACAAGTATGCCAAGAAGCAATTGAGCGAAAATTCTCTCTCTCAAGTGTCTATATAATTCTCAAGCTTTCAAAATGTATCATATTAAAGAGAAGAAAACGTATGATGTCTTATTATCCTAAAATATACCAAGAAGTAATTGATCCAAATTCTCTCTCAAGTGTCTATATAATTCTCAAGCTTTCAAAATGTATTGTATCAAAGAGAAGAAAACATATGATGTCTTATTCTCCTAAATTAAGTGAATATGCAACATGAAAACCAAAAATACTAAGAAGACTAGCATGAACATCAAAAAGAAGAATCACAACACCCATAAGGAGCCAAAGCCAAAGAAAGGCTAAAGCTAGGGGAAAAATACCAAGGACATAAACACAAGGAGATAAGAAGAACCACAAGCATCAAGCACCAACATGAAGACCAAAGACACTAAATACCACAAAGCAAAAAGCAAGAGTCCAAAGTTCCAAGCAACAAAGAAAAATATCAAGTGAGCAATTGAAGAGCAAATACTCTCTCAAGAACCCTTGTAACTTATCCCAATATTGTAACTTGAGAGGTCAACCACTGTAGTTTGGGGGGTGGGGTTCTTTATCCACCATCCATTTGACTCTACCAAAGCTATAATAAAGTTGTGAGTTAAT
Source organism: Lygodium microphyllum (assembly GCF_053477565.2). NCBI lineage: Eukaryota > Viridiplantae > Streptophyta > Polypodiopsida > Schizaeales > Lygodiaceae > Lygodium > Lygodium microphyllum. The sequence goes on along the minus strand of NC_141153.1, from coordinate 45,410,553 downwards.
CCTATACTAGGCCAAGAGTAAGGGGTAGGATTGTTAAATCATCCAATGTAAAAAAGAGCACAACCTACTATTGGGAGGGGATGTTGAGAATATGCAAGGATAGATCAAGGTTTGCTAAAATTAATATGGTGCAATAGAATCTTAATATAAAGCATGATTGCATGCTAAGTCAATTACATAAATAATGATGCAATCCATGGAAGAGTTTCCTATAAAGAGGAAACTACCACGATTGGAGAATCAAGGTGTATCACCATCGGAGGAAGGTGATGTGTGATTATGGGGCTAACCTTAGAGTCATTGCTAATCATGCACTCGCATATTCAAAAGTGCCTCATGAAAGGCAACAGAACATTTGGGTATGTTAAGCATAACCTCATTGGCATGGCTTCAACCTCCACATGTATGGGCTCTCAATCAAACCTTTACAATGAATTCTCATGCTTCTCCTATATCATCCTTCACTTCTTACTACTCTTGTCTTGCCCATACTTCTCTAAGTTCTCTAGATTTGCTCCTTGTTAGCATGTCATTTGATTCGTATGGTTAATTTTTTGACATATACAAAGAGACGTGAGATTAAATCTTAAAACTACACCATCTTGCTTCAACAAATATACCATTGTTTTAGGTTTTGGAGGAAAATTCAGATTTCAACTATAAAAGAGAGTCTTTTTAGGTTGAGTTTAAAACTAAAGGCTCAAGAAAGCAATTGCAAGACATACGCACAAAAAACCCTTTGAACTCCATACACAATATTTGATTTTCTTCCACAAAACACCCGTTTTTAATAAATCTTCAAACCAAAGGTTCAAGAAAGCAATGGCAAGATTGCCAAAGTGTTATTATCTAGTGATGTGCTGTATACAAGAATATAACATGCTACTGTGGGCATTGTGAAAAGAGATCATACTATATCAAGCAATGGACAAAAAGCTTAGAGATAATGCTACAAAACCATAGGTATACATAATAGGTTAACCATAATAGGAAAAGGGAAATAGAAATTAGAGGGCATGATTACAATATGGTAGAAATACATAGTGTGTTCATGGCATCAACTATCAAAGACTATGTATTAGCAATAAATCCCATCATACATCAAAGCAAGATCTCTAAGATTGTAGATTTAAGATACCTTTTTAGGTCATCCTTGTAGTAGCACACATAACTACACTTCATATGACATTCTAAGTCTACTTACATCACGAAATACCAAACAAGGATGTGCGAATCCAATGGTCATGCTCACATGGATGTCATACCTAGTGGCAATGTGCTACTTTGTCAAGGCACTTCATTTGCAAGGCAAGTCTCAAATTTCTCCATGCAAATGGAATTGCAAAAGTCCTAATGAGGTTACAATGGAATGACAAAGGATTGTAACAGAATGCTAATGTCTAAGAAAGCTTTAAACAACTATATGTACGAAATGAACTGGGTTGCCATTAATGTAAAAGCTTTAAGATGATATTGATTCGTTTACCTTATTCATGCTCTAGGACTTTGAAATTTAAAAGCAATAGTGATTAATCTTGTCGAACTAACTTGTTGCAATCTTTCATTCTTTTGGCTATATATTAATTTGTTTTGTCAAACCTCTAACATGGCTACCATTCTAACAACCCTTACATATTCATATGGTGCCATTTCTATGGAAAGTTCAAGCTTCAAAATAAATTGTATAATGGAACTTGTACTAAATTAGCATGTGAGTGTATAAAGGTCAAAGTCCTTTTCGAAATGTAGTATTTTATTGTCATTTTTTGTGCATATTATAATACATCCTCCAAAAAATTTATTGCAATAATAGACAACACATCATAGTAGTATGCATTGTTTTAACATAGACTTGAAATATTGGAACAATATATTTATTTTTAAATTCATTTCACATGTTAATCCGAATAAAAAAATTCATATTAAAATATTTAAAAAGGCATTCATTTTCAAGTCTGATTAAATGTCAAGTAAATGGTCCACATTAAAATGATTCATTCACAAAATAGCTCCATGATCAATTTATTGGTTACATGATACATAAACATGTCACCTCCTTGTTTCCATTTGATATGAATGTAGCATTGCCTATACTCAATAATCTAATAATTGTTAGTTTAAGGCATGCTAATACTATTCCAATGAGTGCTAATGATAAAAGCCAAGTGTAAGTTTGGGGACACTATGCACCATAAGACTAGTGGGTCCTATATTCCTCTTTTTCTTGCTAATAACCATTGGTAGCCACATCTTATCCATTTAAACTAGCCTCCGAACTTTAATGTGACAATAATGCTTTGTTTATTTTAGAAGCATTTAAGGGGTTCCCTCATTTGTATCTTCACTATCAAAATGGACTTTGATAGAGTTTCTTTTTTGAAGGAGTGTCAACTAAGATATTGTTGGCATCCTTGTTAGCTTCGACACTACCTACTCCATAGTCACACTTTTGTGTAAAATGGTGTAAAATCTTGAGATCCTTGCGTTTCGTCCTTACGTTTCAAATCCATATGTTTGGCTTTCTTGCTTGTGCTCGTATTACTACCACACTTTTGACTAGCACTATAACTTCTTTGCTTGAAACTAGAAGCTTGCCTTAATATATAGTTTGGGCTAAATTCAAACTTGTGATTTGTATCACCATTTGGACCTTGAAGCATAAGCTTTCATATATTGTTCTTGTTAGGTCCAAAGCAAGTTAATATGTTACGTTCAAAGGTTTAAAGCACATATGGGGGGTGCCTTATATCCACGTTCTCCATCTTTTTCGTAATCTCACACCATACCTGGAGTGTTTAATCAATGGAATTGATGGAACATTCAACTCTGAACTAGTGAAAAATCAAAGTCAAGTCACACGCAGCACTGAAGATTACAAGCATGACAATCGTATCCATAACGTATCTTAAGCCTCCAAAGAAATCCCCACATACTGTCGGGACCGATGGTACTACGTCGAGACTAAAAATGTGGTAATGTCACACACACTCTCCTGAGTTGGTACCTGCAGAAGATCAAACAGGTGCCGTGGAATGATAATGATGATGATGATGATGATGGAAAGCTTAAAGCGCATCGTCTACGGTTATTATCCGACGGATCGATCTCTCTCATGGAGATGGACTGAGAGAATGTATCATATGGCTGGCCAGTATGTCAGATCTTGCGCCAATCCCGCTCCGTTCTTTGCATTTGATCTTGCTATGAGAACTACTGACACAGCCAGTCGCATTAGCTGCTGAGGCAAACAGGCCCTCGCATCCAATGTGGAACTTGGAAGCACGCGTGCGTGTTGAAAGTGGATGTGCCCATATGCATTATGTCCCATCTCAAAGTTAACCAAGATTATGAACCATGATACCCCATTAAAACACGTCGAGCTCTCGTTGCAAAATACCTTGGATAAACTCAACGTCCGTCTTTGCAAAATCTCGGCTTCCAGACAAAAGCCTGGAAGGTGAATTGATACTTTGAACGCGTGGCCATGGGCATGTAATAAGGCGGCCAGGGGGAAAAACATCCCTGCAGTGTGGCACTTATTGACATGGATGACATGATGAGCTTGCAACTCAAATTTGGTGTTCTGTCCACGTCCTGCCTTTCTCAACCCTCTTTAGGTGCGCACTAATCAGGTTAAATCAACATCATTCAGCTCCTTCTCCTTAAGAACTCTCTTCGTGTCGAGAAGGATACTTGTTTTCCACTGGTCCTGCATGTGTTATCATAATGATTGAAAGCTTACATTAGAGCAGTTTATCAAAAGCCACACACCTTTCATTGGCCTTTGAGAGAGATGCAGACCACACAAAATCTTACAATATAAAAAGAGAGAGTCATTAAAGACTATTGCAGGCTATCAAGGGCATTATACTAGACACCTTGCACAACAAAACCAACGATGACAACAATGCTAGATTGACAATGTGAAATCATCAGACCATTAGAAACAGGCTGCCATGGGCTTTTAAACAAGAGTTATTCCATCCTACAGCAAACACCTCCACAATGCAAATCATTTCATCAGAAAATGTTATTGCCTCAACTGTCTACTTTCTTTGCTTTGTGGGTAGAACATATGTTGCCAATATGTTTTTTCAGGCTTAGGATAAGCTCCTAAACTGTTTGGCAGCCAAGTTGTGGAGGACATGGGCACATCCATCAATGGCACGCATTCAATAGTTGAGAGCCAAATATTAATTATTTATTTTATGTTCGAGCGGAAAGGGCACGTTGGTTTGTGAACCTTAGTGCAAAAGTTTGAACTAAACTATTGGACAAGAGGTCAAAGTTTGGGCTAGTACACCCAATTTAATATTTATAGCTTAAAATATACTTTCATGCAAAATGTCAAGAAAAAATGCTGAAAAAAGCCAAGCAATGATCATCATAGATTTGGGTGGTGGTCATAGCCTTTGTCACGGGGACATGAAATTTTGAGATACTTTAATCTTGCCAATAACATTTGATTAAGTTATAAATCAAATGTGCAAGGTTGTAACACATGTGATACACATGGCAACTATTTCATGGTAATAGGCCAAGGATCCTGAGGATGCAATGGATGTCAAAGCAAAAGTTGTGATAAGTTATGCCAGTAGCGCTTTGGAGGCTAGTTGGTGTCAATTTTGACCTGACCTTAAAGGACTAGCATTAAGTAATTAATTAATGTCAATCTAAGGGTCAACAAAGGTTGGGGACCACTCCAAGTTGTAAATGACCAAGCCATTTTAATTATAGATGGTCTTATTTAATTTTGGGCAAGGTCAGAAGGGCTAAAATTAATTTTCTGGCATATTTAATCATGAAAATTAGTTAAATGATTGTATAATGCTGAAAAATGAGTTTAAAAGGCTACCACTTGGTAAAAATACCCATGCAAACTAAGAAAAAGTTTTTGGGGGCTAGGTCTTAGTCATTCAATTATTTTATAGCTTGGGGGGAAGAGAGAGAGAGGGGAGGGGGGGAGTTGTTGATTCATTTTTTTATCACAGAACATAAATTTGCTGCAGAACACAGTCATCTAGGGGCCTCAATAGGCAAGGGACAACAAGAAGACACCTTCCAAGGGCTGGCAACATCATTGCTAATCAAGTGACAACATTTTGCAAGTGCCTAGTAGTAGATGACTGCATTAAATGCAGGCTAGAGCAGGCAACAGACACATTTTAGGGTTTTCTCATGAAGAAAATTAAATTTCTCTCTCATCTTGGCTTTCTCTCATCCTTTCTAGTAATTTCTCAAAAGATCTTAGCATTTCTCAACCATTCTCAACAAATCTCAGCCAGATTTGGTGGATAGTAGGAGGATTTCTGTTGTAAAACCCTAAATTTTTGTAGAAAATTAGCGTTTGACAGCACCTTGGGATCTATGCCAACAAGAGAAGGCATCATACACTAAAATCAACACTTGAAATTCGTGGAATTGACACAGATTTCAAATGCCAACCCATCCATTGTAAATTGAGAAAATATTTGGTCGGTTGGAGGTTCCATTTGTACAAGTCCTAGATGAAAATCAAGGGAAAATTGGCCCAAATTGCTTATTGATTGTATGTACAACAAAGGGGTTATTGGATTAGCAAAGGAGATTGTGGAATCTCAACTTGTACACTGTCCATTAGCAATCATAAGTTAAAGAAATATCGAAAGAAGTGCTAGTTTTGGGACCAACTAGGTATCTATTGTCCAAGATTGTTAAGGTAATGTGTGCATTTCAGTTTATGCTCAGTTATTAATTGTTGTGATTAAGTACTTGATCAGATTTTACCACCCTATCCGAAGAGGAAGATTGGTTTCATGGCTCCATTGTCGAGATACCACTCAATCCCTTGATTTGGTGGACCCGAGGCACCCAATTGCAAGCCAAAGCTTTGTGCTAGTACTGATCTTTGCTCTCAGTTGAGAAATTACAACAATGTCTTCATACATTGAGATAGAATCAAGCAGTGATGATGCCTCTCAGTATAAGCATTCACATCGGAATGAAGGAAATGCAATGCTTGATCTTGGACAAGGCTCAAACCATGGACAAAAAGCTGAAAATGTTGTTGTTAGGCAAAATGTAGGTCCTTCAAGGCATAATGACGTTGATGACCGGCAAAGTGAAGAGGAATTTGATGATCAGTTCAAGAATCGGATGAGGGCAGCAACAAATCTCTTTGTTGAATTGGCAAAGGATTCTCACTTCACCTGAGTTTTGAATAATCCAAAGAAGGATAGCAAGGGCAAGAAGAAGAAGTCATCTTCTACATCTTTAGGACAATAAGGTGCATTGAAGAAAATGCCAAAGCCTTCATTTGAAACTCCCAAAGATGCTATGAAAGCAAAAGAGTTAGCACATATGGAGCAAGGAATGCAAATGCAAGGCCATCATGAAAGTGTCAATCCAATGGATTTTGGACAACCAAGCATGTACGCTATGATGGGGCAGCCAAGATACTTCGGTGACAATACGATTTTTCATGCTATGAAAATGATTAGACAGGGACCACATACAGGAACTTATGGCATAAATCCCTATGGTATGCAATGGCCATTGCATGGTGTGCAAAGCCCAATGTATTCGGGTATGGCTGGAAATATGCAAAACCCTATGTATAGTAACATTGGCTTGATGCCTAGGCACAAAGTAGCATGTTTGGTAATGCATCTACACCCTAAATGCTTATGGGGCTCAAGGAATGGGTGCTAGTCATGCAGATGCTCTGTTTGGTGTTGGTTTTGATATAAATTCAGCGAATGCACCCTTTTTGCAGCAGCCAATGTATGACAGCTTGGCACCCAAAGGGATAGCAAAAGACTTTGATGAGGGTTGACTTTCATTCAACAATTTGATGTAGCCTACTTGAGGGAAACCTTCACAAAGTCCTCAAAGATTCGAAAGGCAACCACTTTCTTGAAGGGGAATGCATGGTAATGGTGGTCCACTCTTTTGATGCAAGGTAGAGCATCATCAATATGGGTACAATTCAAGCAAGCGTTTGCAATTAGTTGACAAGTACCTTTGAGGTGGACATCATGACAGCTTGGAATAAGCTCGATGTTAAGGAATGTAAGAATTTAGAGTAATATAATAAGTTTTGGGATGTGTTGCTGATTGTTACTTCTTCTTATCGCCCCGAGTAAGTGGAAAAATATATTTGTGGACTGCCCAAAGAAATTAAGGATTTTTGCATTAAATCCATTGTGTCTAGCATGTCTCGGCTCATAAAGACTATTGCTACAGCAAATACTTTGCTCCATAGGAAGGATTCAAGCTTCCAAGAGAGTGAGGAGAAGCTAAATAAAAAGTTGTTTAAGGTTGAGAAAAGGTCCAGATTTGAAAATTAGCCTGAAAAGAGGCCAAAATAGCAAAGAAATGGCTTGAAACATTGGCACAACGTAGGGAATTGATGGCTACAAAAAAATGTTTTATTTGTGAACAAGATGATCAAGTTGCAAGGGATTGTCCCATATAGGCAACGAGCAAGAAAGTCAAAAAATCAAGGAGATCTTAAGGAAAGAAAAGAAGTCCAAAACATCATTGGAATTGGTGCCCAATGGTGTTAACGATTAGCCACATGATGATGCTATTGAGTTGTGTAGAGCATGGGATAAAATTAGGAATCAACATACATTGATTTTCTTTGATAATGGTACACGAGCCAACTTCATCTCGGTTGACATGGCAGCCCGTCTAAGCATCAAAGAGGATGCATGGGAAAAGTTGAAATGGCATGTAGAAGCCATGCAGAGCCTATCACACCACTCATTGGAAAGCTTCGGTTGCATATATAACGATATGTGAATAGCAGAGTTTTTCATTACTTCACTTGAGGGTTGTGATGTATTGCTTGGAATGCCATGGTGTTACCGTATACATATAGTGATTGATTCTCGTGCAAAAGAGATCACTATTCAACATAAGGAAAAGACACTCACACTTGATCCAAAGTTGAAAGGAAAATCTGTCTTTGTTTTATCTGTAGTTGCCATTTCTAAAGTAATGAAAAATCATCTTTCAATGTACTTGGTTTTTACTAAGGAAAAAGATGATACTGAGAATGTTGGGTCTCACCCATTCAGTTAGTTTACAACTTGGGAGAGAGAGAGAGAGAGAGAGAAGGCAGCATTTGGCCAGTTGGTGGTTCCATTTGTGCAAGTCCTAGGTGAAAATCAAGGGGCAATTGCCCCAAATTGCTTGCTAATTGTATGTATAGCAAAGGGCTTTTAGATCAACAAAGGAGATATTGGAATCTCAGCTTGTACATTGTCCATTAGCAATCAAAGTTAAAGAAATACCGAAAGGACGTCTATTTTGGGGCTAACCAAGTGTCTATTGTCCAAGATTGTTAAGGTAATGTGTGCACTTCAGATTATGCTCAGTTATTAATTGCTATAATTAAGTGCTTCATCAGGTTTTACCACCCTATCCAAAGAGGAAGACTGGTTTCAGCCTTGGGCAGTTTGCTAAGAGAAATAGGCTCTTTTCTCTCTCTTATAAGCTTATGTATTCAACATAGACATGCTAACCAGGGTTGCATGGGGTTGGGCAGACTTCCTCTCACTTGATGACATTGAAATTCTTGTTTGGCTGTGATCTTGATCTCGGCAAATGCTTTTTGAGGCGCTTATACAGAAATTGATGTTTTCAACAGGTCCAGTCAGTTTTTGGAGTCTGCTGGCTCAGTTGGTGATAGCAACTGGTATTAGTGTGAGCAGATAATACTGCGCTGATCTATGAAGAGCAGGTACAAAGACAAATCCCTGGTTAGAGAATGCTAGTGATTGGGCTTCAGAGCAGAATCAGACAGTTGAAACTGAACTGCCACAAGGGGTGCCAAGCTTTTGGGCCACAATCTGTGTCCATCTCTGAGCACAAGCAATCTAGCTCCCCTCAATGTGATTTATTTATTGATTTGTGATTAAGTGAAGTGCATGTTAAGTTTATAATGTTATGTTTTGGGCACATTTGGTGAGTGTTGTTATGACATTGCAATAGTTGATTCAGCAACCTCAGCTTGTTGATTTTATGCAGCTAGTTCCCAATATTAAAGGAAAAAAGGTTGTCCCACATCCTTAACTACCTACTGGGGCTCATGGGCAGTCTTCTCAATCAAAGGCATTGCATGCACTATCACTAATAATACCGAATGTATAGGGACCTCTAATTCAGAAGTATGTTTGTCCAACAAGGAATAATGTGCACTCCGCAGCATGTTTCTTATGAACAGCCAACTATTCCACAACTTGCACCACTTCGTCGACAATACTTTTGCAAGGGTTTCATACTTCAAGTTATGGCTGGTAATGCCCCAAGTCTTAAAATGCAGGAACTAAGTTGCTGGTTTTTACGTTTGGGGGGTTTGTAAACCAGCATGTATGGTAATATTAGCTTGCAATCAAGCAATTAAATTGGTATGTTTGATAGTTGGGAAGCCATGCAACGCAATTTGCTATGCAAGGTCCTGGGGCTGATCCTATTAGCTCTGTAATGGGTTTTGTAGATGTTAGTTTGGCACCACATAAGGCACCATTTTAGATTTTGGAGAGCATGCATGAGGTTTCCAATCAGTTTTTGTCACATGAAATATCATGATTAGTGAGAGCAATTGATGATAAATATTAAGGACAACAAGGACCTAACCAAGGATAATCCAATTAGTTTTGTCGCATGATGGGTCATTGTTCATGTGAGAGACAATTGGCAAAGGCACATGGGACAAAGTGGCACTCCATATAGTCTTAAGAAAGGTCACTGTTAATGTTTGGAATAGATGGCAAATGCGATTTGGAAGAGGATGTATAAAGAATCTGGGGCAAAAATGATGATTGACTTGTTTGTTAGAATTTGCCGATTCTATGGGCAACGCCCAATGTAATTTGTGTGGTGTGGACACTTATTAAAGTGTCAATGTAAGGTATGTACACCTAGTGTCTCAAAAACTTGAAGTAGTGACACTAGGCTCTAGAGTAAAATAAACCTAACTCTAGTTAGTTGGTGGAAGACTGGTTAGGTCAACCCTTGACCTAAACATAAGTTGTACTTTCACTCCATCTTTCATTCAAGCAAGTACACTCTACTCTTTTTGCTTCAGCTCACTCTCTTGCCGTCATTGTCTCTCCTCTCTCTCTCCATAGCTAGCTGCCATTTTCCAACATTTGGTATCAGAGCAGCTGGTACGCACGGATTCCATTCAGCCACCGTCAACCGGTGCCATCCCGCCCAAGGTCCTACTGCTGCCAGCTTGGTTATTAGCTCAAGGAAGAGTTTTCAGCTACTGTGAGGTGCTACTGAAGTGGAGGAGCCGCCGTAGCTAAGCCATCTCTGGTCTACTCCAGATCTGTATAGTTCAGCCATCAGCTCCAAATCTGTCCATTTGCTTCAGATCTATCTAGCTCAGTCATCTGCTCCAGATCTACTGTTTTCAGCCTGCGCGCAGCCCTGTTGTACGCAGTCCAATGCACAATCCCACACACAACCTTGCACGCAGCCCGAGGAGCTGCTGTTTTGGAAGAGCTGCTGTTGTTTTCAGCTCTGCCCGCCATTTTATCAGTCCTGCCCGCCAATTTCTGCAAACCCTAAAAAGTGCAGAAACCCTAATTTTCAGATTTGGGGTTTTCTCAAAATTTCTGGAATTTCCAATCTATTTCAGCCATCTCTTCTCGAATCTCAACTCATGCTACCCAAAAATTTGGGGCTTTTCAGTTTTTTTGGATCCGGCATGCATCACGAGGCAAATTTCGACTATTGTTCACTGCTGTCATGCATCCTTAGGCAACATTTTTGCAGAAATTCCAAAAGGTACAAATTTCTTCAATTTCTTTGAAATTTTAGACAGAAATTTGGGGCTTTTGCCCGATACGCACTCCAAGGCAAGCAACAAGCAATACAACAACATTTAATTGCTATTACAATCAGATTGGGCAGAGAATTTTGGAAAATTTCATTAAATTTTGGAAAGAATTAGCATTAAGTTGCTGTATTTTGTACTTTTGTGGACACACATTTCGAGGCGGGTGTGGTATAACAATATAGTGCTGTAATTTTCTAGCTGAGTGCTGATTTGGGTGGCATTGTGCACACTTTGGCATTTGAGTGACAGTTTGGTTCTTGTTTCTTAATCTCGTGGGAAATTTTTGTACTCTAAGGAGTATACTCTATACTTTAGCATTGAAGTATTTGGCTGCAGATTTTTGTCTATCATTGACAGCATGGCATGTCAAGGGAATAATGATCAGAGCAACATCCTTGGTGTCCTCACTCAGGAGGACAAACTTGATGGCTCAAACTACCCACTGTGGAGTTTTATGGTCCGTAACCTTCTTGTGGCGAAGGACTTCTTGGACTATGTTACAGGTGATTTGCAGCGACCAGGGGATCTTGCACCTCAAACACCTCAACGTAACGCTTCAGGACAGATTGTTGATACTGCTAGTGGTGGTATTGGTGTTGCTACTGCTACTGCTCCTCTCCCTCCTCCTGAGGATCAGAGGAAATGGGACTCAAAAGATGTACAAGCACTTTCTTTGAGTGCCTTGTCAGTAAAAAGGGCAATTATTCTGCACATTCGGTCTTGTAAGACCTCAAAATCAGCATGGGATGTACTTGAGCGTATGTTTGCAGCACACAATGAGGCCAGGATATCCTATATCCTCAGAGAATTGGCCAATGTGAACATGGATGAAGGTGATAGCATGACAAAGCACCTTACTCACATACAGGATTTGCATGAGCAGCTACTCAATGTTGATGAGGTCATTTAGGATGCTGAATTGGTAAACATCACACTGAATTCTCTTCCAGAGTCATATCTTGGTTTCCACACCTCTTTGATGTTGTCTTTGAGGGAGGAGCAGTAGCCTCTCACATTTGTGGAGTTGGAAGGTCGCTTGCTGCTACAAGAGGAACATACTTGGAAAAATGTAGCATTGCATTCAGGTGATGTGGCTATGCTTTCCAAGTTCATAGGCAAAGGAAAAGTCAAGCAAAATGTAAAAAATCAGCAAAAGGGTAATCTTGGACAGCCATCAAATAAGGTTGTCCAAGACAGAAAAGACTAAAAAAAAGGGGGAAATGCCATTATTGCAAGAAGTCCAATCGGCGGTCACTATATCGATGAATGCAGAAAGAGATTGGCCAAAGAGAGAAAAAAGAACTCCAGTTTGGTTGTCCAAGAAACATCAGTTGTAACTAGCCTTCCTTTCGTGGATGTGTGGTAAATCCTTGATTACAACTTAATTACAACAACAAACAATAAATGCAAATCTGAAAATACAAATTTACCTACTGATCTTGGACAATGCACACCCGATTGGTCCCAAAATTGACGCCCCTTTCGGTATTTCTTTAGCTTTATTGAAGAAGAAGTCGATTTACAATGGGATTCTCTCGATTCCCTTCTAAATCCAAACTCCCCTTGCTGTCCAAAGTGACCAGCAAGTCTTCAATCTGATTTTCCCCTTGATTTGGGCACTTAATTGGCCTTCACCCACTTCATAGACGATGGAAATGCCCCAAATTCAATGGCTGGCTAGTCCTTCACCTGAATTTAGCTAAAATTCTGAAATTCACCTTCAGCCCTTTTGAATCCAAGTCTTGGAAACTCCAATTTCTGACACGCTTCTCGAGGCTACTGCTAAACCCTAATTTCTGCTGTAAATTAGAGTTTACAACAGAGAAATCTGCAATTTCTTAGCCTCCAAGGGTTCAAATGCTGAGATCTTCGGAGCAAGGTTGTGAAATGGCTGGGAGATGAGAGAGAAAGATGTAGAGAGAGAAAATTTAGAGTTTTGTCGCGAAGAATGATTGAAAATCAATCAAATACAGCTGCTGCCCTACCATAACAGCTTGTAGATGCAAAGAATCGAAGAAAATCAGTCATTTACTGCTGCTGCCCTGTCTCAACAGCCTATAGATGCTATCACCTGCTGTTGATTGGTCTTCTCCAGCCCCTAGCTGCCTCAGAAGGTCCTCCAATGGCTGCAAATCAAACTAGCAGCATCTCCTTCCTCTCTCTTACAGGCTGAATTTATAAAAATGCCTCTCCAATCTCTAAAGACGTTTTTCAGTCTTACATGGGCATTTTTGACAAGTGGCAACCTTTCCAAATGGTTTTTCCAACATTTTTCATAATTAAATATTAATTTTCAATCTTTAAATACTAAAAATTAATCTAATAATTATTTCAGTGCCCTAAAAAATAATCTGACTAGCCAATAATTAAATTGGCTAGGCAACTTCCATTCTTGAGTGTCTCTGCGCCATCTTTGATCATTAGATTGACGTTAGGTACCATTAAACGCCACTTCTCCAATGTCACCAACTGACACTTATGGCCCAATGGATGACCTAGGCCAACAACTTGCACCAGATACCACCAAGTATCTATGCGGCATAACTTATAGTAACTTTTGCCTTTGACATCCTGTGATTTCTTCATGTCCTCAGCTTGTAAATTTACTTTAACCCCAATTGCACCTCACATATGCAACATTTACTTAATCATGTAATTAAAAATTAATCCACATGTTCAGTGAGGTTTCAAAAATACATATCCTCATAACATTAGCTAGCAAATCTACTGATGATGATACTTCAACCAATTTTGTAGACGAGAACTATCCATTTATCACATGCAGTTATGATTCTTCAATGGCTGATTTAGCATTTAATGCTACTAAAATGCAGCAAACATTGTACTTTGACAGTGGGGCATCAAAGCACATCACTTCCAAGAAGTGTTTGTTTATCTCTTTACATTCAGCCCCTGCTGAGAAGCATGTTACATGTGCGAACAACAACAGTTATGATGTATGTGGCATTGGGACAGTCACTATTACTACTACAGATGGTTGTGATTTCATGCTTCTAGATGTCTTGTTTGTACCTGGCATTACAAAGAGCTTGTTGTCTATCTTTGCTTTTAATAAGCATGGCTTTCAAGTCATCTTTGAGCATGACAAATGCATTGTTAGAGACAGAGAGATGGATTAGGCACTTAGACTGTCCAGCAACTTGCATAAGGGTCTATTTTTGTTGGATACATATGACAGACAATCTCATGATGCTTTAGCAGTTACTACTCTTTCGCCTGCTATGCAAAATGCCGAGCTATGGCATGCTCGCTATGAACACATGAGCTTTGGGAGTTTGATGACCCTTTAAAGATGTCATATGGTAGATGCATTGCCTCCAGTGGAGACTCCACCTCCTCATGCATGTGAGAGATGTATTTTGGGCAAGATGCGTAGGTTTGCCTTCAAAAAGGATGGTGCAGAGCGTGCTGTCCAAAAAATGCAGCTTATTCACTCTGATGTTTGTGGTTCCATGAGGACACGTGCACTTGGAGGTCATCAGTACTATGTTACATTTACTGATGACTACTCTCGGTATACATAGGTGTATGAGTTGAAGGAAAAAACCAATGTGTTCATGCATTTCAAACATCTTGTTGCAAAGCTTAAAGCTGAAACTGACTTAAAAGTGCAGACACTTCGCACACATAGAGGGGAGGAGTATATATCTCGTGCTTTTGAGACATATTTGCTTGATCGTTACACATCAAGCCACTGTTAGAATGGCTCCTCAGCAAAATGGTGTTGCTGAAAGGAAGAATCGGACTCTTATGGAGACGACTCGTTGTATGCTAAAAAGTAAGGGGCTACCTCATAAATTTTGGCTGGAAGGCCTTCAGTGTGCAAATCATGTGTTGAATCGTGCACCCACTAAGGCACTGAAGACGATCACACCGTTCGAAGCTTGGCATGGCAAGAAACCCAAAGTAGACTACTTTCGGGTGTTTGGTTGCATAGCCTATGCACATGTTCCGAAAGAGCCTCATGGAAAGCTTGATGACAAGGCTGTAAAATGCATATTTATTGGCTACAGTTCGGAGAGTAAGGGCTATCGCTTGTATGACCCACGCACAAAGAAAGTCTTTGTAAGTAGGGATGTCCTATTTGCTGAAAATGCTGCATTTTCACATGATCAGTTTCAAATGCCAGCCACCCATGACATTGGTGATGTCTTTGAGGGTCTTTTGCCACTTACTTTGGAGTCTGTGTCTGCTGTAAATGGCAATACAGACTTAATACAACAAGTTGTTGCTGCACCATATGCTCCCGAACAACAGGGTATCGATGATGGTTTGCCGCATGCAATGAAAGAAGCAATACAGCATGAAAGGGCTGCTATAAATACAGCCAAAACAGTCCCCAAGATGGTTGTTACAGACTCTCCAGGAGAGTAAAATGGATGCTCCTATACCTCAACACACTAGAAGGGCTGCCAGAAATGCAGTAAATGATGTAAGGGGGACACATTCGATTGATTTTACGGAAGTAGATGATTGTGATGAGCATGTGTTTATGAGCTCACTATTGGATGATGATGAGCCTACTTCCTTGGACGAAGCTCAGCAAGATGTACATTGGATGCAGGCCATGCAGGATGAGTTAGACTCTATTGCCACTAACTCTACATGGGATCTTGTGGATTTACCACCTGGCAAGAAGGCCATTGGCACAAAATGGGTTTTTAAACTCAAACGCAAGGCTGATGGTACAATTGACAGGTACAAAGCACGGTTGGTAACAAAAGGCTATGCACAAAAGAAGAGCATAGATTATGAAGAAACTTTTGCTCCTACATCTCGTATGAGTACAGTGAGATGTGTGATTGCTATGGCTGCAAATTATGGCTGGAAAGTACATCAGTTTGACATTAAGACAACGTTCTTGAATGGGGATTTGCATGAGGATGTTTGTGTGTCACAACCTCCAAGGTTTGTGATTAAAGGGACAGAGCACATGGTATGCAAGTTGTATAAAGCTCTTTATGGTCTCAAACAGGCTCCTCGTGCATGGTACTCCAAAATTAATGCTTATTTAGCTAGCAAAAGGTTCAAAAATAATCCAACTGCTCCCACTCTATACATTAAGAATTGGGGGGGAGGGAGCCTTGCTGATTATCATTCTTTATGTAGATGGCATACTGCTCAAAGGACCTACAGAAGGAAAAATTGCAAATTTTAAGGCTGAACTAAAACATGCATTTGCTATGTCAGATATGGACTGCCTACACTGTTATTTGGGGATTCAATTCACCCAAAATCAACATGGTATCATCATGTCACAATCGCAATATGTGGATAAGCTGTTACATAGGTTTAGTATGCAAGATTGAAAACCTATGTGCACTCCTATGGAGCCAGGCTTAAATTTGTCTATGCATGATGGTGAAGAGATGTCTGATGTTGCAATTTACAGCCAGTTGTTGGCTGTCTTATTTATCTTTGCAACACACGCCCTGACATTCAATATGCAGTATCTCAAGTGAGCAGATATATGCATAGCCCACGGACCATACATAGGCAAGCTGTTAAGCGGATCTTCGTGTATTTGCAAGGTACTCAGTCACATGCATTATTATTTCCTAGAGGCTTACAATGATTCAAATTGGGCTGGTGATGCAGACACTAGGCAATCTACTAGTGGACATTGTTTCTTTCTAGGCCGTTCATGCGTTTCATGGCTAAGCAACAAACAGCATACAATGGCTACCTCGTCTTGTGAGGCTGAGTACAAGGCAGCCTTCACGGCAACAGTGGAATGTGTATGGCTGCACAGATTGTTGGCTGATCTACATTTACCATTGGAGGGTCCTACACCCATTCTTTGTGATAGTTAGAGTGCTATTGTAGTAGCACGAAATCCTCTGTTTCATGCTCGCACGAAACACACAAAGGTGCATTACCATTATGTCAGAGAGAGATGCTATGCAGGAGAGATCAGCTTGATGCATGTACCCACACAAAAAAATATTGCAGACATTTTCACCAAGGCACTACCATGCAAGAAGTTTGAGGCTTTTCGAAAGTCCTTAAACTTATTACCCTTTGGTGATTAATCATCCTTGAACTTCATCACATCGGCACTACAAGGGACTGTTAGAATTTGCCGATTCTATGGGCAACACCCAATGTGATTTGTGTGGTGTGGACACTTATTAAAGTGTCAATGTAAGGTGTGTACACCTAGTGTCTTAGAAACTTAAAGTAGTGACACTATGCTCTAGAGTAAAATAAACCTAACTCTAGTTAGTTAGTGGAAGGCTGGTTAGGTCAACCCTTGACCTAAACATAAGTTGTACTTTCACTCTATCTTTCATTCAAGCAAGTGCACTCTACTCTTTTTGCTTCAGCTCACTCTCTTGCTATCATTGTCTCTCCTCTCTCTCTCCCCATAGCTGGCTGCCATTTTCCAACATTGTTGCTGTAAATTAGGATGTTTTCAGCATTGTTTTGTGCTGCACAATTAGGGTTCACAGAGGAAATAGTGATCCTAGATCCATTGACAATTAAGCATCAATTTTTGTAACCTGAGTTGGGAGCCCTTCAGAAAATAAAACAAGGGTGCACAAGTGTGCGCAAGAGCATTGCCCTTTTGTTATCAGTATTTTTCCCTAAACCAGGTCATTTAACTCAAGTTAACTAGGGGTAATTTTTGAAAGAAATTACCTCATCATCATACTATTGAGTTATTAGCATTCTTTCCCAAAAGTAGGCCACTTAGCTGAAGTTAACCAGAGCTAATTTTTCAAAGGAAAGTTACCTTGTCACCCTACCATTGTAATAGCATACACCTAAATGGGAAAAAAGACCATAAAGGGGTGCCATGGTTTGGGGCCAATAGATCTCATCATGCAAGTGGTCAAACAACATTGGTGCAGTTCTTATGCAGATTGACCCATGATGAGATTTGACACTACAATTTTGTGATCAGTCATTTACTGTTCAGCAGCCCATGCACTATACTCTCAAGGCAAGATTCCTTATGATGCAAGGTTGCCTTTGGTGTCACAAAGAAGTTGAGGCGAGTGTTGCAGGCTACAAGGCATCAACCTATTAATGTTACAGTGTGTTGAGCAACCAAAGTCCTTGGATGCATCAACATTTAATTGTAGTGCATTATTTCCTAATTTCGATCTCCGTATGTGGAGTGGTTTTACAAGGAAAATGTCTGAGCAACACTATTTCAAGGCTTAGGGATAGGAGAATTATGCCTCTGGTTATGCCTTGGCAGCCTAAATGTACGCGCAAAATCTCCTCTTTCTCCATATACAATTCAAATATGAACAAAGGTTCTCTGGCTTCTCATGATAAGAGAAGTCCGTAGAGGATATTTTCACTCTTCATTTAGTATACACTATCTACATGCTATAAAATACCACACTTCTTAAATTTGAAGTGCACTTGCCATTATCACTTGATTTAAGACTATTCTATTCTTAATTGCAACAATGCAATGCAGCCACACTTGCCAAAAAAGTAAACCCAAAAACTTACCAGCCGAGTCATGTTATCAAACTCCTTGACCACATCAGTGAACTTTTCGACATCTTCCTCCTCAATCGAACTTGCCAAGTCCTAAGAGTTTCACAGCCTCTTTATGATTCACTAAACAAAAGAGTGAAACACATAGATGCCAATGCAAAATCTCACCCTTAGAAACTTGCATTCCCGACTGTTGGCAAAAGCAGGGTCTAACTCCTGCATTAAAACAAATGCTTGCCAATTGAACATCTGGAGCACAACTTTAATTGCTCCACAAGAAGAAAATCGCTTCAAATTGTATGTACCTCGTACTTCTCTACAGCATTCAGTATTGTGATAGCATCACATTCACAAAGGTGGCAAAGACCAGCATTCAGTAAGTATCCTTTAACACTATATCTCAGAAGATTGTTGTCCATCGATTGGCGTGCTATAGACTCGAAAATTCCTATGGCTTTTGAATACCTAAAGCACAAAAACATAAGTAGCTGAAAACTTAACAGACAGACCAAAAAATGTTAACAAAAGCAAGAAAGTCATAACACTTCTACTTACTCCTTTAATTGGGCTGCAAACTGTGCTACCTTTAGCTTGCACTGGTTTCCTGCACTGGTAGCTTCTTCACCCTCATAAAGCTCTGCAGCCCTCTCGTAATACTCCATTGATTGATGCAAATCACCTTCTTTTTCATAAACTTCTGCTATTTCCTAGAACATAATAATTATAAAGTTCCAAGTATTGCTGGTCAGAGATTCACCAACCTTAATGTATGTGTGTGATGCAAAAAATGTATAATAGCAAGAAGAAAAGTGCACACCCACAATAACATGTATCATCAACAATGAGCACAAGAACAATTTTCAGAGCACTTTTCAAAATCAGTATTTCAAGCCCATTTTTATGCACGTATGATCTAAAAGACTGTTTCAAAGCCAATGAAAGAGTACAATGGTTGTTCACCATCAGCTCACAAGTCCTGCAAATGACTGTGAACGAGACAAATCAGTATACAACAAACTAAAAAGAAACTAAATCTAGTCAAATGCATCTCAAGTCTAGTCCCTGTCTAGCATGACATAAGAGTAACAATCATGATGAGTAGTGACTCCTAAGTAATCTACCATTAACTCCATCCAGTGGCTATGACAAGATGTAATAGGTGATAGATTTTGGAAGGCATCCTTTAAACCCTTTGCCTATTGAGGCTCCACCCTCTGGGGAAGAGCAAATTGCTTAACCATTGGATTCGTGTGTTGAGTCGACCCCTATGGATATTCTAGAAAATTCGGCAAATGGAGTATGGTGGGGAAAGTATCAGCCTGCTCGTCGGGCTCGAGACACTTCGTGATTCAAGGATTAAGGGAGTCCCTAAGAAGTGGCAGCCACAAGATGGTCCACTGCAATCTCAAAGGAACCAAACACATACCACTAAGCTTATTTGTACTAACTATTGTTGAATCACCTGTGCCATACAAGATAGGGAGCCCACATCCATGGAGGAGGCTTTGTAGTCGCAACATTGAAAGAAGGCTATGGAGCAAGAGTTAGATGCTAGTGAGCGGAATGGTAATTGGGATCTTGTGCCTAGGCCCATTCATAGGAAGGTGATTGGTGTAAAATGGGTCTTTAAGACCAAATATCACAGTGATGGTACTCTGGATAAGCACAAGGTGCAACTCATTGCAAAGGGGTTCACACAACGGCCACAAATGGATTTCCATGACATCTTTGCACCTATAGCTCAGATGGCTACCATTAGGGCTGTTCTCACCTTGACCAACCATAGAAGGTAGCCGATTTATCAACTTGATGTGAAGTTTGCCTTCCTAAATGGTCATTTGAAGGAGGAGATCTATGTTGAGCAACCTCCTTTCTTTTCCTCATCAAATGGACAAGTGTACAAGTTTGAAGAAGGCCCTTTACGGCCTCAAACAAGCTCCATGTGCTTGGAACAAGAAGATAGACTCATTCCTCCAAGGGAAGTTGGGTATCAATATTTCTCGTCCGATCCCTAAGTGTATGTCCACACCTCAACAAAGAGCATGCATTCTTCCTACTTTATGTGGATGATCTTATTTTGACAAGTAACCATGCCCAAAAGGTCAAGGAGACGAAGAAGGTACTATATGAGGTGTTCAAGATGACGGATATGGGCCTTCTCCATTTCTTTTTAGGCCATGAGATTTACTAGACTCCAAGGGGATCTTCATCTCCCAATAGTGGTATGTGCAAGAGCTTTTGGCCACATTTGAGATGGAGAGATGTAAGGCTATTTCTACTCCTATGGATCCGAGCTGAAAGGCTACAACCCATGCAAATTCATTAGCGATGGATGCTTCCCGCCACAGGCAATTGATTAGGTCCTTGATTTAGCTTATTAACACTCAAGTTGATTTGTGCTTTCATGTAGGTTTGTTGGCCGGGTTCAAGAGTAAACCCAAGTTGGTACATTGGCAGGTTTCTATGAGAATTTTGTGGTTCTTGAGGGGGACCCTCAATCTTGGTATTCATTATCCAACAAGTACTAGAGATTATCCTTTGGTTTTTACACGTTGGACGGATTCAGATAGGGCCGAGAATGTTTATCAACAATGGTCAACGACATGATATTGCTTTACTTTGGGTGCAAGCGTTATCATGTGGAGTAGCAAGAAGCAGCCCATTGTTGCCCTTTCTTCCACAAAGGCGGAGTATAGAGCGGCGTCTTCTACCACATGTTAGTCAATGTGGCTTTGATGAGAGAGCTTGGTTGTCTTCAAACAGATCCTATGACCCTTCATTGCAACAACGAGAGTTGCATTGCTTTGGCATGGAACCCAGTGTTTCATGCAATGTCGAAGCACATTGAGATACAATATCATTTCATTCAACAGAAAATCTTAAATGAGACCATTGATGTGGTTTACACTAAAATAGAAGATAATCTAGCGGATTTGACATTTGTTTACGAAGGCGCTTCCTCAAGTTGTTCTCTGACAACACTTCAAATCCTTGAGCCTTATGCCACATCCAAGATCTGAGAGGGCGTAATAGAGATTAGTCATCCCCTAGACTAGCATTTCTCAAGTTACAGTTGGTACAATCAATTCTCTCGAAGGAACGTACGCATTTTTCGTGTCAATTAGTGGGCATTTTCAGCAGTCACAATGTACAAGCACCTTATCGCAAGCTAGAGCAAACTGATCAGGTTGGCCAATTTGCTGGCCGACTAGCATACTCTATTGCTTTCTTCTGTGCTATCTTCCAACCTGCCTGCTAACAAAGATGAGGAGAGTGGAGGCACTAAAACCTGATGATAGCAGACTGAAATAAGAGCAGTAATAAATAGGGAGTTAACGCTGAAAGGACTGATGTACTATAATGGAGGACAACATGCTGATCAAGAAGAATGGCCTTATCATGCCGTCCAACCTAACTAAACAACTGGTTGCTGCAAAACTGTCCACCCTGCTGTACACTGGCTGGCTGCTCATAAATGCTGACCGATTTTGCATAGATGCTGTACAACTGACAGAAACTGATACAAACAAGAGCTAAGCCTCAACACAAGGTGTGGTAAGCCTTCCCATGAAGCGTTAGCATGGTCCCTACAAAATGAGGCACCCAGTAAGTGAGAAGAAATGTAAGCAATAGCAAAGCTGAGTGCAAGAAGGAGAGCAAAAGAGAGACTGTCCAATGCTTCTAGCAAAAATTGCAGTCTTAGAGTACTTATGTTCCATGGCTAGAAAAGCATTGGCAAAAGGCCATATTGCACCACACAAAAGGTGAAGAAGAGGAGGAGGGTGGCCTTAATAACCAAAACAGGTGGCAAGAAAGAGACACAAGGCTATAGCAACACAGCTCCAGCCAAGACAGAAAGGGGCCAAAACCTAAAGGTTATATGGGAGTCAGCCAGGAAAAGCGGAGATAAAGATGATACGTGGGCTGCAATAGCAGTGTCAAGGCAACAATTGCTATGATTGGGTGTTGGCAACCACAACTACATCAATTGCAAAATACAACAGCTCATAATTGGATTCCCACACATGGGTATACACATTTCCCACACGGGAAAAGTTGTTTCAGATGTTGGGTACAGAATTTTTTTTTTTAAGGTAAAGTGGAAAAAATTTACCTATCATGGGGTATGGAAAAAACAAGAGTAGGAAAGTCTAGGGATCTCATACTTGACTTCCTCCCCCCCCCCCCCCCCAAAAAAAAAAAGTCAAAAAACAAGGAAAAGTGACATCTTAGGTTGGCAACCACATTCTGGGAAAAAAAGCCTTTGAACTTGCAGCCTGAAGTTCTCCAAAAAGGCCAAGCGTGGTGGAAATTTGTGGTGATGACAGGCTGGCTTAACAAAACACCTTTCGAGTCCAAGGTTTTCATTCGGGGAATGTTGATTGGTGCGATTCCCCTTGCCTCAGCACTCTCCAAGCGAAGGATTTTAAATGGTTACTGCTTTTTTTGATAGACGTCAATTGAAACCCCCCACCATCGGTTCCTTACTTGGTTGGTCATGAGGAAGGTTTGGTCACTACTATCGGCCATTTGGTTACGAGTGGTTGGGCTATTAATGCTTCCAAAGGACTAGGTCTTTGGACATCCGAAGTTTGTGGACCTCGTGCACCTGGATATGAAAGTGCTCTTTCCTTTCTTGAGCTTCTGGGGTTGTTGGCATATATGGACCATGAAGAATGCATTCATCTTTGATGCTTTATCGGGCTCGCTTGAAAGGACTTCTTCATTGGTAGCTAGGCTTGATTGAGTTAACAGATGTTTTCTCTAGACAAGTGGACCTCGTGCAAGTGGATATGAAAGTGCTCTTTCCTTTCTTGAGCTTCTGGGGTTGTTGGCATATATGGACCATGAAGAATGCATTCATCTTTGATGCTTCATCGGGCCCACTTGAAAGGACTTCTTCATTGGTAGCTAGGCTTGATTGAGTTAACAGATGTTTTCTCTAGACAAGATCTACTTGCTTGGCACACTATAGTTTCTTATGGTCCCCTTTAGCCACTCTGCTTCCTTTGTACCTTCACTACAATGTCTGATTTTACACACGATGGCCTAGAGCCATTTCATTTTACGGAGAGAGAGAGAGAGAGAGAGAGAGAGAGAGAGAGAGAGAGAGTGTGTGTGTGTGTGTGTGTGTGTGTGTGTGTTTTTTTACTGTTGTAATTAAGTTTTGAACAGCAGTGAACATTGAACAGTGAAAAATTTTGAAATTTTTAGACATGAGATGAGAAAAAGAGAGAGAAAAGGAGGGGTCTAGGAAACCTACACTCCCCCCAAGTGCCTGAAAATAGAGCCTTTAAGCATCACCTTGCCTTGCAAGCCCAAGGCATGGAGATCATTCTCAGTGCAACTGATAAGGGCCAACTTAGATGCATTAATGTATAGTCCCGAGGCAAGGGCAAATAAGTCCCATGTGGCCATTGTTGTTTGTATGTTATCCAGATCAGCCTTAAGAACCATGAAGATGTCATCTTACCCACCAATTGTTCGTACAAAGGGGGAGAGAATCAGACCACCTCACCATTGACCACTAGATGAGACAACATCGTCAAAATGGGGTGACTGGCCAAGGCAAAGAACAAAGGACTCAATGGGCCACCTTGCCTAACCAATTGACGAATGAGGAAGGGTGTCGTGACACCACCATTAAGCAAAACTATTCACGAGGAATCCATACTAATAGTATTGATAAGTGCAGACATTCACGGACCAAAACCCATATCTTGCATCAACTAACCCAAGAAAGACCATTCCAAATGATTGAAGGCTTTTTCCAAGTCCAACTAAACCAGCACCATTTCCTCCTTTGTGTGTCGACGAGCATAATCTTTTCCCATCTGGAAATTCAAGATTGTGCAAGATATTGCACCCTTTGATAAATCCATACTCAGCAAGGTGAATAATGTCCGAAAGATATTCATGCAGTCTGTTAGCTAAAGGTAAAGATCTTATACACAAAGCCCATCAAGGAGATTGATTGCCAATGCTTCAAGGCTAAGGGGGATAGCACTTTGGGGATCAATTTAATCAAACCCACCTTCCAAGAGAGTGGCACATGCCTGGTTGTTCAAATCTATTGATATAAGGCGGTCAAAGGTGCAACCAAGTGAGTGGCATAGGTCTCAAAAACCTCCTCAATGTTACCATCCCACCTTGGGCTCCTGTCTTTAGGCAAATGCAAGAGGACATTCATGACCTCATCTTGTGTAATGTCCATATCCAAAGTGTTGGCAATATCTAATGTAACTTGATCTTTAACCAAAGATCAAAATAATGAATGGGCCGCACCGATTGCAAGAGAAATAAAGGAATGCGATCCAAGCAAGTCCATGAAATAGGTTATGCACATTTTCACAATTCCCTGCAAACTCGTGATCATTTCACCATAAGAGGTGCTCAAGCGGACCACATTCTCTCTAGCAAAGGAGGCATGAAGGCCACGATAAAACTTATGTAACTAACAAGAGGCAATCATTGCACGTTCACAATCCCACATAGTGTTGGGTGTAAAGGCCCTTTCGCTACTCTCGTGTAATTTACTTGTACATGTGAACACACCCTTGCGGGTGTAAGTATACCGTACCCTAACTATAAATACATTCTTTTATTTTGTGTGTACCACACTGGTACACACCCATCTCGAGTCTCCACTCTCGCTGCACACTCTCTACTGCTCAATACACCTCCTTTGGCATCCACATTACCTGAGTACTTCTGCTCGCGCCCCCTTCGAACTAGTATCAAATCTGCGACAAGAGTGCACGCAAAGAATTCTGCAAGTTGTTTTTCAGCAGGCAATTGCATGTACAACAAGGCGACATGTTTCAACAAGTTGTCACCTCCCACAAGTCAGGTTGTTAGTTTTCTGACCTCCGTTTACAGTCTGTAGCATGTGTGACCAATTGACAGTCAATTTTTTGACCAAGCGGCACTAGCATTTGACTAGGCGATAATGTTTTTAGTCAGGCGCAGCACCCCAAGCCAGTATTTCAGCAAGCAACAGCTCGCAAGCAATCGACGGATCAATAGCTGGGCTTTTCAACACTTTCAGCCATTTTTGACAATTTTTAAATTATTTTCCTACAAGTAGGCCCCCTGCTCACATTGACAAGGGTTCACACGTATAAGCATAGGGCTCATATTTGTGAAGATTTGTACCTAAAAATTAGGGGCTATTCCCAGATTTGATGTTGTTCATGTGAAATTGTGACATCTGACCCAAAAATTGCAGACATTGTGCACATTTGTTTCAAAATTTTGGGGCTTTTCATTTCCAAGTGAAATTTTACTCAGATGAGCCAATTTCACTATAATTTGTGCATAGTTGCTTCAAAAATTTGGGGGTTTTGCAGAATTTGTGAAATTTCTGCAACATTTACCCGTGTTCGACACTCGAGATGATGTATTATTGCAAGTGGGGAAAATTTGTTGCAAAAATTTTGGGCCTTTTCGCATCGGTGATGAATTTTGAGCCAATTTGTGCTTTAACAATGAAATTACAACAGATTCACTACTGAGTGGGAGAAATTTTGGACTTGGGATGTATTGAATGTTGTTAAAAGGCAGCTTCTTTTGGTACATGTATTGCTGAATGCTCATTATGTGGTGAAACAGTGGTACATACAACACTTGGGTTATTGCATTTGGGCGTTACGATGATGTATTGTTGAAGTGGGAGCTGTCATTTATGCATATGCATCAAATTTGGTTCATGTACATGCTGTAATCAGCTCTTGGGACTGAAATTGCAGTAAAATATCTACTTCTTGGGCACCTTTGAAAGTACAAGTGTGTGTACTTGCTGTTATATTCATCAACCTTGCTATTGGCTGAAGGTATTCGGCACTTTATTGCAGTTTTTTATTGTCGAAGATGGCTGGCAGTGCATCTACATCTGACACAGAATCTTTTTGAGATTCGTAAATTTGATGGCAATGGCTTTGATCTTTGGAAAGATCGTATGCACGGTATACTTTTTCTAGAGGATTGTGATGATGCCTTAACAGAACATAAGCCTCTTGCTTTGTTAGATGAGGATTGGGCTAAAATGAATAAGAAAGCCATTACTTACCTCAAAATGGCAGTCCTTACGGATGATATCGTGGTTGATATCAAGGGACTTACCACCATTGCTTATGTAGCTTGGGAGAAACTCAAGGAACTCCTTTCAATCAAGTCCATCTCATATGACAGTTAGTCAACTTGAAGCTTGATGAGTCTAAGCCTGCCTTTAACTGGTATTTTGAGTCAGTTACAGGATGTAGACTTGCCGGCCTTTGATCCTAAGCTGAGGGCTATCTTTCTTGCTTATGATTGTGCCAGATTCACGGAAGCATTAGTTGTGTCATTGAGCAACAACCCCAACTTGACATTTGATTGTGCATGGTTCTATTCTCAATGAGGAGAGTGGGGAAAGCAGTGGATCAAACTACAATCTAAGAGGACGAACTGAAAAGAGGTCAAATGCTACAAATAAGGACAAAAATCACAGCAAAAGCAAGGAAAAACAGCAAGACATTACTTGCTATTAGTGTGGACGCAAAGGGCATAAAAAGCCCAATTGCAAGTACTATAAAAAAGAGCAAGAACGCAAGAAGTAGGCTAATGCAAAAGGCAAAAAGAATAAGGAGGATGGCAACTCTACCCCTAGAGAAACAGAGAAGGCAAATGTGGTATCTAGTGTTGTTATTAAGGAAATAGAAAAACATAAAGATGTCGATTTGCTGATTGCATCTTCAGATCCACATGCTATGACAGTGGAAGACATGTATATCACTAAAAGGGATGTGATAGATGAGTGATAAGTATGGCAGAAAAAAACTCTCACGTACCATAAAGTAAAAAAAGTGGCAACAATTGTTTTGGGCTCCTTGTTTTGGCAAGATGCTAAAGATATCGTGAATCTAGAAAAAAGACGATAAGACTCCTTACTTTACAAGAGATTACTAAGAGAAGAGGACATTTCAGCTGCTCTAGTTAGAGAAAGAGTGAATGGTGCTACAACTTTCAGTAGCTCCAATGTTTTGCAATCACGTAGAGAAGTAGATGGGATGACAGTGATGAGGATGATAAGGAGGATGAGATTGGTACAGATGACGAACATGATGAGGATGAGAATGAGGATGAGGATGCATATTGAGCCTTGAGGCTTGTTAGTAGCCACTAATTCATTTTTTACTAATGTTATGACTCATATTACATAGAGTCTTGTCTCTCAGCCTTTGGGCTTTAGTCTTTTCTTGGTCGTTTTGATGTAGTACTTGCTATGGTCTATCTACTTTTGCCTTGACTTTTGAGAATTGTTATTGTGGCAGTTATTGAGTCTTGACTCATGAGTCATAATAACTTTTTAAATATTGAGATTGTGTGTTTTCATGAAACATGTGAGTTTAAAGTTTCAACAATGAGTAATGTGAATAATCTTTTATTTTTTATGCTTTTTAAGATAAAATTAGGGCCACAAATGGTTCAGCCCCTCAGACTCAACCATAATCTAATCATACTTCCATACTTGCATGCATATGCCATATGGAAATGTATGGAAAACAACTATGTTATTATGGTCTCCACGACCACAACAGAAACACAGAAAACACCAGATTACCTGAAATTACTCTATTGCTGCAAATAACTTCCTAAATCATTTTACAGCCATTTTAAGCATTTAATATTCACACGAAATATTATATTCATTAAAACAAAACTGCTGTCCTGAAAAATATCACACAATTTGTCATCATCACGATCATTCTTGAATGAATAACTCGAAATAGACAACATTAGTTTTCCGGAAACCAACATAGATAGATAGAACCAAAGATCAGCTACCATATTTAGACCTTGTCTTGAAGATTTTCTCACTCATGATAATAAAAAAATCTAAAAGGTTACAACTTCCGATACCCAGGACAAGCGCCTTCACTTCAAGTAAAGTCATACAACATCTAAAGTTGCTTTACACACACTGATCCTATAAGCATACACGCATATAAGTACTAAGGTATAAAAATACTAAACATATGATGCAATCTGAGCCCTAACACCTGGCACAGCCTGGTGGATGACTGAGACAATCAAAACTCGAACCCACCAGCATGCAGCTAACTATCAGAAAGTATGAAAATTGACTATGATGAAGACTAACACAGAGAACACAGTTATACCTTGCCAAAGGCCTTGCAACCCTTGCAAGCCACACAGAGCAACAGTGAGTACAGCCCCTCTAGGATAATCAAAGCCGTCTAGTGCAACTGCATAATTGGCCCTAAAAGTCAATTCAATGAGCTAAAAATTGACATGAGTGAAAACAAAAAGTACAAAAGAGATGAAAGCTAAAAAGCTCTAGCAACATAAAGGATGATAACCCTGCATGAAGACATCTCCATCACTGAATCATCAGCACTAGGCACTGCAACAGTATCATGATCCATAGCATTAAACTCCTCATGAACTTCATGAATCACCTCTTGAAGTACAACCTCGCTATCAGCAAAACCAAAGTCATGTTGCTATAAAGAAGCCACATAGTCGTCACTTTGTCTTTTTGCTTTCAAAGCATTTTCCAACTTCGCAATCAAATCCAAACATCTAGTCTCCAAATCATGCACCTTCTGAGCCAATGCATTCTTCTCCTGCAGCAATGCATCAAACTTTTCAACCACCATTTGCCATGCATTTTTAACATTAGCAACTAAATCATTTCGGATATCCTGGAATTCAGATTTCAAGACCACAGAAGCATCCACATCAACTTCCAGATTTTGCAGAATCTGCTTCTCCACCTCTTGAAGAGGCTGAAATCTCTCAATCAAAAGTTTATGGTCCATTGACATACATTTCCATGAAACTTTCCGTTTGTGCCATACATTTAGTTTGAAGCTCATGTGTCCATCTTTCAAATAAGATAATAGACTTTTTACAATGCATCAAATTTAACCTGCTTATCATGCAATTATTTAGCCAAACTGTCACATTTCTTTTGCTGAATACAAAGCTGGACCTGCAACTGTTTTACCACAGCTGCAGTCCAAATACTATCTTAACCATGCTGCTGCAAATAACTCATCATTTTCTGCATTACATCCACTGCATCAATGACACTAGCAACTGTCAAACCATCCATCTGAGAATGCATAAAAGTAGATGGAGCATGAACTCCCTGAGTATCCACATACTCATCAGCCAATGAATCCTTAACATGAACTTGAGAATCAAGAGAAACACCCTGATGGTTCTCTTCCGACATAGGCATACTCGTAGCCAAATCTTACCAATTTTCTGCTGCTTCTTTGCATACATGTGACCTTCAGTTTGAGATGTATCCACATTACCCTATTTTCCTGCATTTACTACATCATCAAGACAAACATCTTTATTGTCTCATTTCACAAACTCTGAAGCAATTTGTTTTGCATAGGCCTCATCATAGCCAACTTGTATCATATCCCTATAAATAACTTGCTTATCTTTGCCCCATCAAACATGTCATCAAGATCATTATCATGCTGAGTTTGATCAGAACCATCAACTTGAACATCTGCCTGTGCTACATCATCTGACAAAGTAGTTGGATCCAAATTCAGTAAATACTTTGCAGTTAACTTGGGATACCTAGTCCTTGCATGTTCAAACAATGCAGCTGAGAAACATCCCATCCTAGATTTATGGAACACCTTCGATTTAGGCACATTGATCTCAGCCATTAGCCTTTCCTGCAACAAACCGGCCCAATTTGGAATTCCAAGATTTTCAACGTAATAAATAATGCCATAGGTCTCTCTAACAATGCTATCAGTCTTTATGAACATCATGAAGCGCTCCACAAACCACCATAATTGCAATTTACGAACAGCATCAAGGCTCTTCATAACATAAATGTTCCTGGTACCTGTAGGATTACCAAAAGCACAATTCATTTGTTCTTCCGAAAACCGCCATGATGTCGGATTGACATTCGTGGGGAGAGTAAAACCACTGCTACAGTCAATTCTATCCAACCTGCAATTCAGCCATTCGATTGCCTCAAAATATCCAATTGCAATGATGCATGAAAGTTTGAACCCCATCTATCCCATGGCAATCGGGCATATCCATACAGGCCAATTTTCTCCAGCCACATGCGATGGACCTCCTCTTCAACATCAAGAATCAAAGTCGAATCAACAAAAGGAGTACCTACAACACTCGGGCTAGAGACATGACCAGCATGCTTCGATGTTGCCTCATCTTCTTTTGACTGCACAGACCTGTCATCATCAGCAGCATCAAGCTCATCATCTTCATCCACATCCACCTCCAACGGAGCGCGCTTAGACACTGAGAGTTTGCGTACTGAAGTGCGCCGAGTGTGAATCATGGCGAGTGCAATAGGTCGACATTGAGAAAACGATGGTGAGAAGGAAAAACAACCAATTTCAGGCTCCATTCGAATAGAGAAGTCCAAGTCCACATTGAGTTTAGGCCCTTTTGTCCCAAATGTCATTTCATGATCATGTGCTTGTGACCATTCACAAGTCCAAGTCCACATTGAGTTGAGGCCCTTTTGTCCCAAATGTCATTTCATGATCATGAGCTTGTGACCATTCACATACATAACTGTCCTTAACAGATTCCTTTGTCCAAGTGGGCACAATTAAATTAATAGCTGAATGATAAGGTTGAACGAGCCTTTTAAATCTAAAGCCATTGACTGCAAGTTTCAAGACATTACCTTGCAAATCCTTCAAAAAAAATGTACCCTATCCATTATCCTTCCAAATAATAAATGGCCTCGCATACCAAAGCTTCAACTTACTCGGAAATTTGCCAAGACGAGAATTGGAAACCACAACCCAATCCCCTTCTTCAAAAATTTTCTTTTTGATGTGTCTATTCACCCAAGCTTGTCTCTGTTGATGTGTAACTCCTAATACATAGGCAGCTAACATCCTATCTTCCTATGACCTGAGAAGCTATTCCATCCTATGCTGCATTGATTTTTCACAATCCAACTTATGTTCTACAGCAACCTTGAGACTCAAGACCACAAACTCCATAGGCACCACAGCCTCTAATCCATATACCAGCTTGAAAGGTGTAAGTCCAATCGTCACCTTGTATGCAATCCTAAAAGCCCACAATACAAAATCCGACTTTGCATCCCAATCTTTCCTGTTATTCTCAACTATTTTCTTTAAAATATGAAGCAAAATCTTGTTGGAACTCTCTGCCTGTCCATTAGCCTGGGGATGATAAGGAGTAGCCTTCTTATGCAGAATCATGTGTGTAGCTATCAACTCCTAAATAAGCTGATTCAAGAAGTGCTTACCCTTATTACTGACCAACCCTAAAGGGCATCTGAATCTGGTCATGATGTTAGAATATAAAAACTTGGCTACATTGGTTGCCTTGTTATCTTTTGAAGCCTGAGCTTCTACCCACTTTGTACAATAGTCAGTGCAAACCAAAATATATTGATTACCCGTCTTCTTAGCAGTCAACTTGATGGGTCCAACAAAATCTATCCCCCATTTTGGAATGGTTCAAGCCATAATACAAGATGGTCCCGCATCCTATCCCTGTCAAGAGGCTAACCCTCCTTCAAACATTGCAAGCACTCTTTAGCATACTGATGAGCATCCCTCAAAACAGTAGGCCACCATAATCCTAACTGCAAAATTTTCCTACTTGTAATCTCCCCAGAAAAATGACCTCTTGACAATCTAAAATGGGCTTCATGAAGGGCTGCTCATACTCAAGCACACACCTTCTTAATACATTATCAACTCCTCTCCTATACAAAGTATTCATAATGACCTAAAAGGATCTACTCTTCAATGCCAACTTCCTTCCTTGGTTAACTATAAGGTGTACCAACATAACCTCTTCCTGTAGAAAATGTAACAACTAGTTATAGTATGAATCAGGGTCTACAACCTGCACTTCAAAGGGTTCCGCATCAAGAAGCTAATCAGGAACTCCTGCTTCTACATCATCATTCTCCAATCTGCTAAGATAATCAGCCACAACATGCTCTTTCCCTAGAGTATGAATAATCTTCGAGTCAAACTCTTGTAGCAGCAACATCCATCTAGCCAATCTGCCTATCAGCTGAGGTTTATTGATCGAGAATAATAGGGCCTGATGGTCGACATGGAAAACCACTTGATTACCCAACAAATAATGCCGAAATTTCAGCACTATAAACATCCTTTCAACACCACGTAACCTCCTACTTGCATAATAGATCAATCTATACCAACCAAATAATTTATCCTGCATAACATAGTTGTCAGGTACGAAAAGTACGATAAGGTATAGTACGATAAAATACGGTACTAAATGGTACTTTAAGATTTTAAAGATAATAGAATAGATATTTCAAGTCTAAATAGCAATGCTATTAGAGTATATAAGATGAGTACTTGAGGGTAACATGCCAAAACCTAATGATGCATGCGCAACATGCGCTACCGCTACCTATAACTTATATCTACATAGATGGGAGTGGATACATCATACATGCATGATCATACAAATAAGAGAAGTGTGGGCTTGAGAGAGAGAGAAGGTTAAGAGAAATTGTTTGAATCTCAAATAACCTAATCTCATGGGAGAATCATATTAATATAAGGAGCATTTAGCTCATCCCAAAGTGCAGTTCGATGGGAAAGATGTATCCATTAAGTTGGTACCTTATGGTACTAATACGTAAGGTACAGTACCTAAAGTATGGTATAGTATCAAACCTTTCATACGTGATACTAGTGCAATTATGCTGCATAAGAACAACTCCCACAGCCAAGTCAAAAGCATCAACAAATACGTGAAAAGATAAACCCCATGCTAGGGGCTGTAAGATTGGAGCCACCACTAGCATCTTCTTAAGAATATTGAAAGCCTTTTCCTGACTTCCCTCCACACAAACTACATGCCCTTATTGGTTTACATGGTAAGAGGTGAACAAATATAGGATAAATTCCTCAAATATCTATTGTGCCACTTCCCCTGTCTGACAAATCTCATAATCTCTTGCACATTAGATGGAGCTTTAGTCTTCTGGACTACTGCTATCTTCCTAGGATCTATTGCCATACCTTCCTTAGACAATGTGTGGCCCAGTAATACTTTCCTTTTTGTTGCAAATACTGACTTGAAAGGATTTAATGGCATACCAAACTCCTTGCACCACTCAAAGCAAAGCCTAAGATGCTTCGGGTGCTCTTGTCTTTTGCCAAATATACAAAAGTCATCAATGAAGACTCACATAAAAGATGTCAAGTATGGACCAAATGTCTTATATACAACTCCTTGAAATTCTGGGGGGTCCATTCTTGAGGCCAAAATTCACGACAGCACTAACAAAGGCTCCCCATTCTATAATAAAAGCAATCTTATCCATGTCATCCAAATGCATCCTAATCTGATTGTATCTTAAAAACCCATCCAGAAAACTATACATCTCCTGTCTTGCTACATCATCAACAAGGAATTAGTAAACGATATTGGAAAAGGATCTGAGATTGTAGCTGCATTTAATTTCCTATAATCCACACATATTCTGATCTTCCCATTTTTCTTAGGTACTACAGCAATAGGGGATAACCATGTCACCTCATTTATTGGCTTGATGAACCCAACCCTCAGCAACTTGTCAATTTCCTCCTTTACCTGCTTGGCATAATTTGGATTCATCCTATATCTCTCTTGAATTATTTGCTTAGCATCCTTTTTCAAATTGATTCTCTGCTAACACACTACTAGATCAAACCCCTTCATATTTGTATAATCCCAAGCAAAGATGTCCTAAAACTCCCGACATAATTTGATAAGATCCTCTTGAAAGCTTCCTCCACATAGATGCTCATCTTGATGGGTTTACTCTCTCCTTCATCATTCAAGTTGACCTCCTAAACTTCAAGCCCATCAAGGCTGTCCATACTCTTAGAATCCTTAACTGCTGGTTTTCAGATTCCTCTTTCAGTCCATTTTCAAGATGACTAGCTTCTACATCCTAAATTAATTTAAACCCCTCATTTCCTATCATTTCTTGAAAGTTAGGCTGCTCTTGATCTTCACAAAGGCTACTTGAATGTTGTCTTGACTAGTTTTGGCCTATAGAATAAACAGTTTGCTATTCCAAAACTGCATTTCCATCCCTTGTGGGAGAATCCTGATACTCCTGGATAATACTATCAACATCTATCTCAAACATTGAAACTACTAAAGGATTTTCTTGCAGAAATAATTCTTCCTCATCATCTTCCACTTCATCTACAAGATTGATAGTCTGAGCTACCACATGTCTAGAAGAACTCTTCAAGTTTACCTTATTGACTGTTGATAATCTGATCTCCTTGAGTCCTGTGGGAATACATACATAATCATTTTCCCAGTCCTACTTCAATTTGGCTAATTCAAACCATAGTCTACCCAAAAGCATTTTATAAGAATCCCCAATTTCTGACATCCTTAGCACAACAAAACTTACCCTAAACTTCAAGCTAGACACTTTGATTTGTTGATTCTTAAGAATACCCAATGGTTGTAACCTCCTTTGGGCTACCATCCTAACTTCAAATGGAGCTCGTAAAAATTCCTCATACTTAGTGGCCAAATATGCATGTTCAAGAAGTATGTCGACTCCTAATCCCCCATCCAACAATGACATCTTCATGCTTCTTTCCTACATACTCAACTTGAATAATGGACACATGATAGTCCACAACCTCCTGTTGGATTGGTATGACTACCTGACATTCAAGAACTACCTCATCCTCCTGAACTGATTTAACGTCAAGAACTTCTTGTTGCTTTGCCTGATCTTCAAGGGCAACTTTTCCTTGAATCTTGATATTAGGTCCAAGATTTGCTCCAAGGTTAACTACAGGGAACACTTTGCCAGAACCTGAAATAGCTCTTCTGATCCTCCTTCCTAAAATTTTCTTGATATCCTGTCTTTACGATACTGATTCTGTTGATCAGGATACGCAATACCTCGACCCTCCTGATCATCAAACTCCTCAGATATTGCTTTCCTTGCCACTTTTTGCAGCTTCCTAACTTGCTTTGTTGTCTTTTTCTTTGCATTCTCTTATTCTTGCTAATCAAGTTTCAAGCCTACTTGGCTTCTAGTAATACCTAAGGACAATCCTCTACTTTAATGCAATTAGAACAATCACATTCAACATGCATACTTATAGCATTCAAGTTACCTGACACCTCCTCTGCTCTTTCTTGAACTTTCTCTTGATGAGTTTTCCTATAACCAACAACACCTCTACCTTCAAGAAGTTGCCTTTGCTCATCTTGGTCAGATAACTCTATAAGGACTACTACAACTAGGGCAGGTGGATGTTGTGGATGAGGTGCTTCTGCAAGTCTTCTGTCATTGCGAGTCCTTGCTACTGGCATTCCTCTCCCAGTCCTTTGCCTTGCCCAAAGTTCACAACTTGGTCTAACAAAGTGCCATGGACCTCCACAATAGTGGCATGCTCCTATTTGAGAAGTTTGCTATTGTGCTTGAAAATATCCCCTAGGCTATCTTGCCTACATTCTTCTAGGTCCCCTAAAGGACCTATGAGGTATTGTGTCAATAATAACCCAATTGACTGCAGCTAGCTGCACAAGTCTTGGCCTAGGCAGCATCACTGGCATCTGTTGTGCAATGCTGACATTAGAATTGTAGCAACAAGTCCTGGTTTCATAGCCATTTCTTTAGCATATTTCACAATACTTTTCCTTCCTGTTGATGCCAGAAAGACCTAGATCTTTCAACTTTTGTTTAATTTTCTTATCCAGTTTACTCTCCTCTATCTTTTTCTTGGTCGTATCATTTACCTTCTTCTTCTTAGTCTTGGCTGAACCTGATTTCTTCTTTTTCTTCCTGTGCTCCTTCTTGCTAGACTCCTCATCATCTGAGTAACTGAAATCTTCCTCTAATTCTGAATTATACTTACTATCCTCATCCACTGTTACTTTCTAATCTTGAATCTGAATCTGCACCAAAATCTAAATCCGAGGAATCATCATCCTTATGGGTTTTTAATCGAGAGGTACCAAGCCTCCTTTCCACCCTCATAGCAACCCTAATCATGGTATCTAATGTACCATTCTAACCCAGCTCCACATTAGCAATTGGGTTCTTGATTTTACCCCCCAAACCCTTAATGAAGTGATTTGCATCTCCATAGATGGTGCATCTGCACCATTCAGCCTATTAAGCAAGTTCTTGAACTTCTGGGCATAATCTTCAACCATATCTTCTTGATCTTCCTCAGTATATCTCCAAGAGTTTTATCCTTCCTAAGCCTACCTAAAAATGCAATCCTTAATGCAAAGAGAAGAAGAGGTGATGAAAATAATGTTACTAAATGGATATCCAATAACAGCAAGGACAAGCACCAATGATCTAGGTCTCTTTGAAAAATAGTTAGATTTTCGCTGAATCATTGGGAGATTGCAAGGTTTTACCTTGATTGCAAAACAATCTGAATGTATCCGTGCATAGAGATACAATTGTGCACTATTGATCAATCTTCCATTTTACAATCAAACTTTCCGCTATGTTTTGTGCTCTTAGCATGCTATCGTGAGTTTGCTTCACAATATGTACACCATAGCCATTTTCAAATAGCACTATCTGTAATAAATTATATCATCTTGCACGATCCTGCCTTTTGCAGACCAAGATTCATGCATCATTGTAATGGTTCATCCATAAATTTCTTGGGTCAGATATTTATCCACAACTCTCGTTAGCTTGAAAATTTAGAATATACAGACATTTTTCTTGAAATTTGCAGATTATAATCTGTCCAAGTTGGAACCCATATTGAAGGAGATTCTTATTTTGTACATCCATTCACCCCCAAGTAATAAGAGGCAGACACTTTGTCACTGGCAAAGGTCTTTTGCTGCATCCTTCTCAGGACCTATAGCTGGGTATAGCAGTGTGCCTATGTGATCTGTGGTGCACTTAATCCATGCATGATCCCATATCTACAAAAGCCAGTTTGCTTTCCCTGCTCATGCGCATACCTTGAATAACAGACCACATGTATAAACATCAGAAGTCCCAAAGGCTACCAGTGAGCATTGAAGTTTAACAACTGTTGCTCCGACTCTTCCCCCAGACAACTTATAAGACCATCTTGAAATTTAGATGCTTATCAAAAATAAATTCATCTTTAAATTATTCTAGAACCTGCTTGATTATTCATTCTACCATAACTTCCGCTTAATTTCCAAAGCCCAAGAAGCAGACAAAAAGCTCAGTATAATACTCCAGGCACTGCTTCAATACAAGTAATGATAGAATAAGGTTACAAACCTTGTAATGCTTTGCAGCCATTGATAATCTTCCATTCTCAATAAACAACTGAGCTGCCAGATTGAAGAAGTTTGCTGCCTCTGAAGAAACAAAGATTGGTTAATATGAACACGGAAATAACATCTTGAACCACATGTGTAACAGGTTTTCATGGTTTTGTGAGACAAATTCGGTGGATGAATTATTGCAACGGATCAATAACATACCCTTGGGGTTTGTCTTCTTGAAACAATTTGCAGCTTCAACATATGCAGAGCCAGCATCGTGCTTGCTTTCAAGCTGTCATAAAAACAGGACGCAGAACAGATTTTTTTCGGGACATTACTTTCCAAAAAAGCCTATCTGAATCAAAATAGATGTATAAATTGAATTCACTACCCCTTGCATTTTCACAAACTTGTGCCTCGAACAGAATAATGATCGTTTTAGTCTGAATTGAAGTCCAGACCTTTAAATGGCAATTTGCAAGTTTGATATACACGTCTGCAGCTTTATCCCCTGAAAAGACCAACAAGTTTGTGGAACTTCATCTATGAAGCTGCAAGCTTCAACTATGTATGTACCATGTCGATGCATATGCTCCAACCCTACTCCCGGGAAAGTGAGAGCTTCTACATTGATGCTCTGGCAATTCAGGATGCACAGAATTTCAGTTTGGTGCATGCCTAAAGGGACTTGTACCAGGTTTTGTTATTTTGTGCCAGGATTCCTGTCAAGTATCAAATGCAGGAGCCTGTGTTGTACGTAAGGTATGAAATTCCGGAGGCCAGGTAAGCATTAGTCGTGACAATCCAGGATGACGGCGTTTGAAAAGCTATATGCAATGAACTTGTGGCTTTTACATGAAAAGCACAAAAAGGGATGACTTCGCATAGCGGCCGCGAAACAAGCGGAAGTGTCCATACAAGAAGTCGCACAAACCGAAACACAGGCAGAAGAAAGGAGGGAGGTCTTACAGCATTTTGCGAGTTTGTAACAATTGCCTGCTTTTTCGTAGAGCTCTGCGGCACCGTCATACTTGTTCCCTAAAAGACTCCAGCCTTTCAGCTTCTTCTCTGCCTTCTTCTCGAAATCGTTCCCTCTCGCTTCATGATCGGACATGGACATTCGCGGCTTTGGATAGCGAGAATATGGGATTGCTCAGACAAAGGACAGAGAGGGCAATTCTTTCTTACTTTGTGCCTTGGTGCGCAAGGGATGGTGGCCCGTAGATTTCCTCTCGTGCAGGCAAAGGTGGTCTGCACAGTAGTTTAAGCAAGATGTTGACGCTACCTCTTTACATGATCAAAGTGGAGGGAGAGAGAGGGGTTTTTCCTTGTTCTTTCAAATAAATCGACCGTATGTCAAGGTTGGGTATGCATCGGCCAAGATGTGGCAACACATCAATTGATACTGAATTACCCATATTCAAAGACCTATGGAAGACTATAGCATGACACTATACAAGTTGATGGCAAAGATAATAGCGCTCAGGCTCAAGCATATTCTATCAAGGATTATTCATCCGAGGACGGATTCATCCATCAAAGGAAGATCCAAGATGCCAACCTAAATTTAGCAGCCTCAATGGATTGTGCAATTGTGAGCAAGCAGAAGACAATGCTTGTAAATATGGATTTCGATAAGGGTTATGATCAGGTAAGTGGCACTTCATTCTTTCGACCTTAGAAGCGCTTAGATTCGGGCATATGCTGGTCGGAACCCTATTTTTCCAATGCAGCTGCTTAGGTATGCATAAATGGCTCACTCACACAAATTTTCTCATTGTAAAGATTGATGAGGCAAGTGTGCCCCCTAGCCCCACTCCTCTTTGCCATAGCAATTGACCCACTAATACAGCATATTGAATGGCTAGCTCAGGGAGGCATACTCGAGCCTCTTAGGTTACTCAAGGGAGAGCTCTTTGTCACATAGTTTTTCGCAAACATCAAGTTAAATATGTTGAAGGCAGGGTAGGAATAGTTGGATGAACTGTTTGGTGCCTATCAATTCTTCTCAGAAGTGTCAGGTTCCATGGTAAGCCCTCACATAATAGAAATATTACCAAGCAAGATGACACTTGAGAGTGGCTAGCAAATTCTAGTTTCAAGGTGATTATGAAGGGAGAGGTCTTCAGATATATTGGTTGCCACGGCTGCTGGGGTTGGGGGCCTTACCCAATAGCAAAGATTTGACCAATTCTCGTGCAAGGCCCAAATCCAAAGTGCACGCATGGACGGAGGAAAAGGAAACGTAGGGGGGGGGGGGGGGGGGGCACTAAAAATGAATTCCATGCTAGTGGCTGGCACTAGCAACTTTTATAATAGCAACCTTAGGCTTCAATGTGAGATGCTAGAACAATCTAGAAAAGCACAATGTAAAGAGAGTGTCTTGATGGTCTTTAGTGGACTAAAGTCAAGCTATAGAGCTTTTGTAGCCTTTTGTCTCCATGTTGTTTTCCACTTAGCTTTGTCATTATTTCAATTCACTGATTCAAACTAGACAAGGTTGTGCAAACATAGCATCACATGCTAGAAGAGTGTTGTTGCTTATAAAAGCTCCACACATACGCATCCTATTTAATTATTGTGACCACATGTCCCACCCTTATGGCTTGTGAAAGAAGTGAGGACTCTGGAGCATCAAGTTGGTCTCATTGCCCTACTAAAAATTGTTTGGAGATATGAAAGAGCTCTTTTGCACGATTGACAGAATCGCCTTAGTCTAGGCAAGAAGAGCGACAAAGCACTTTATCATATAATCATAGTCAAGAATGCCAAGGGGTTTGATGGTAGCCCTAGAGGTGTTTCAAGGTCATGTTTGTGACCTAAGGTAGGCCAATACAAGGGCCATGCATGACATGGTCCATCAACCCACCTACATGTACAACAACATACACCCACACGTCAACACTGTGAATGCCCACAAAGTAATCCACATGCATCGCCTGCACTGCCTCTCTATCACCGTCCCCACCAACCACACCTCATCTTCTACCTTATTATGAAGTTGTCATGAGGTCAAATCTTTCCTAAACTAATAATGAAGCCATAGCATAGAAATGGCCAAGTGATGCTTCAAGAGAAGAGGTTGACAATATGAGCTATGACATCAATGAATGTATGAATGACCTCTATCATTTAGGATTTGTGTGTCTGTGCACGTGCGAGGCAAAGCCATTAACTACTAATGCACTTAACCAACCAATTTGTGCCCTTATGGAAATGCCACATGCCCACCAGCCAATAACAAATTCAATCCATGCTTAACAATTTATTAAGGCTAGTAATAGCTACACGAAGTTCCTCTTACTCTCGAGTATCATAGCTCTACTCATGATGTCAAGCTTAATTCTTAATCGTCCCATATCGAGGCAATTTCTTGTAGGAAAATTTGAGTTAGAGAACAACAATGATGCACATAACATAGTAGCTAGTTTGACCTTCCATGTCTACATATAATGCAAGATGAATGCATGCCTTGGCCCTTTTTGAAAGCATTCACGTAAAGCTGTGGTAGCTAGTTTGACCTTCCATGTCTACATACAATGCAAGATGAAAGCATGCCCTAGCCATTTATGATGGCATTTATGTAAAGCATTACCAAGAGTTGTGACGCATATAGTTGTAGTGTAGTTTCTTAAGCCCACTCCTACATGTTTTCACGAAGAGGGATTGGATAGGGGATGTTATGAACCTTCATGGGACTTCCAAGTCGTAACATGTTATGAGTGTGAAAAACACGGATCTAGACCATGGCAGCTATGGTGGCTCATAGAGCAACAATAGACTCATGAGTACTTGGACATGACAAGAATCAAGACTTGACTAGAGGTACAAACACAAGCAAATCAAGTATACTAAGCTGAAGAACAAAAGGACAATGACATTGCATTCATCATATATGAAAGTGACATCCAAGTACAATGTTATATAGAACAGGGTAGGTGACAGTCTTCCCCTCAATGCCTATGGGATTCAAGTAGCCTGCATATTCTCAACCTATCTGCTTCATACAAAGAGGTAGCATGGATGTGATTGCAAATCTCAACACCCCTCCTCAATCACAACTAGAAAGTACAAAGTGTGTAGAGGCTTTAGTAAGCACCACTTGCAAAGTGTGGGCATACCACAAACATGGTAAACACCAGAGGCTGTCTCGCAGAAAAGGCTAAGTGTGGGTACCAAAAACATGGTGGACATCCAGAGGCTGTAACAAGGGCCTCACAAAGTGTACAAAGGTTGTAGTACAAGGTTACATGAGGAATTTACAAGCTTATGCTAGAAGCATTAGGGCTAGGCAATACAAGGCTAGAAAAGTCAATCAGAATAGGAGTAGAAGGACTGATGAGGCTTGTCCTGATGGTCTTCTTCTTCTTCTTCTTCTTCTTCTTCTTCTTATTCTGTTGCTCCATGGTCTTCTTCTTCTTTAACAGCAGCTAGATAGGCCTTTTGAGACCTCTTTTTAGCGTGGCAAATTTTATCCATGTGTCTGATTCTTTTGCAAAAGTTAGCTAGTCCTTCTTCCCTTTGTACCTGCTACTAATATACAACATTTGTTTATCTTTAGAGGTGCTTGGTTCTACCTTTGACTTTATCTTCTTTTCCTCCTCTAGCAAGGAAGCTTTAATGTCAACCAACTTAGGGTTTGGCATGTTGATTAAAGTGGTTGAAACATTGTCATAATCAGGATGCAAACTTTTTAGCATGACACCAATACAAATATCTTCATCCATCTTGAGATCAATCCCTGCAAGCTAAGTAAGGAGACTTTCCATGCAATTTAAATGAGTTGCAACAGATGTGTTAGGT
Source organism: Lygodium microphyllum (assembly GCF_053477565.2). Lineage (NCBI taxonomy): Eukaryota > Viridiplantae > Streptophyta > Polypodiopsida > Schizaeales > Lygodiaceae > Lygodium > Lygodium microphyllum. The sequence continues at coordinate 45,368,144 of NC_141153.1, read as the reverse complement.
TTTATATCTAGCTTGAAAAATTCAATCAGTAATCCATACTTAGATGACTTTGATTGTGCACCAAACAAAGTATCTAATCTCTTCCATGTATCATTAGGGGTTTCGCAGGTGGATGCAGCTGTCATCCAATTCCAGTTTGATAATGGCATGTGCCTTATCATCATTCTTTTGCCATGCGACTGCAAGGTCTGCATCCCAAGGCTTCTTCTCTTTGCTTTGATGTTGGAGTAGCACAAAAACTCAAATTTGATCAAAGGTAAAGCTGATTGTGTCAAATGACACAAGTGACAAGAGTCACTAGATCCGTGTCAAGAGACACTATGCTTGACTATGCTTCATTCTTGCCAAAAAAAAATCACCAAGATCTCCCCTCCTCAATGATTTGTTGTGAGAATGTTTGCCAAATCCAATGATAGTTGAGTGGTAACATTGTGACTTGAGTGGAAGGAGAGAGAAAATGAAGAAGAGATAAAGCTTTTGAAGGATTGGCTATGGAGTCTTCATTAGGGTTTCTGCTCTATGTGCATTGTAGAATCGATCATTTCCCAAACTTTTTACATGGATAGAAAGCATATCTCATGGGCTTTCAAAACCCCATGGTGATGGCCTAGATCGCAGCACGTAGGAAGAGCAGAGATAATACAAACAGGCTGTGTTTGTTCAGGGACTGCGAACATGAATTTCCATAATGTCGGACTACAGAGTGATCAACGTTAGACATTTTCGTGATAGAAAGTTGTGGCCTAACTTCAAAAATATTTTCCTAGAAGGAAGCGTGAAGAAATATGGGTTATAGGAGTAGATCAAGAAGCTCCAAGTGAGATAGGTATTGTCTGGCTATGGTAGACAAGAGGGCAAAGTAAAGATGGATGTGTAAAATGAGTTCATGCACTCACGACATGAGTTGAGAGAAGTGAGAGGAGACCTGTAGGAGTAGAGAGTGAGCTAAAATATGCTAAGCCATGCTCAGCTGCGCTTTGATACCTAGAAGTACAGACACGAGCAAATCAAGTACACTAAGTTGAAGAACAAAAGGACAATGGCATTGCATTCATCATATATGAAAGTGACATCCAAGTATAATGTTATATAGAACAGGGTAGGTGGCAGTCTTCCCCTCTATTCCTATGGGATTCAAGTAGCCTGCATATCCTTAGCCCATCTGCTTCATACAAAGAGGCAGCATGGATGTGATTGCAAATCTCAACAATGAGGTACAAAAATGGCATAGCGAAAAGGCACACAAGGTATATCAATAAGGAATCCTTTGTATTCATGATATAGAAAGATACAACATTGAGGCACGTCTCAAGACTACACCCTCGTGATGCCGCACATGTGAGGGTTCAGCATTGCGTATAGGGAATCACATGTAGAGTGGAAACCAAGCAAGGCTCAGAGTCACTACTACTCCCGATATAGGTGTTTCTGACTCCAACACCATAGTATAGGTACTACAAAGCCTATACCCTTACACTCACCCCCGCTTAATGGATTGCTATCCTTGATAATCTAAGGGTGGTTTTCTTCACTCCTTCCAAGGTCTTAACACAACTCATTATATCAAGCTAGTTAGTGTTTGTTGGTCTAGGACTTGACTCATTAGTGGGGTCTTAATGCAACTTTTCTATCAAGTTGGTCAGTGTTAGCCACACTATGACTTGGGGGTCTTAACATAGCTTTTTCTATCAAGCTGCCTAGGGTCTTATCCATCTAGACTTAGTTCTTGTTATTATTTTTCGTTCCAGTCCACCCTTGACTCAATTACATTTGAGGAGTGGATGCTTCAGAGTATTTGGCTTGGTGCTTATAGCTTGGCATGTCAAGCTTTGTAGGTATGCTTCCAACTTGTCGCATTGTCAAGGTTTAGATGTGCTAATGCGGTTGTTGCCATGTTGTGCCATGCCTTAAGGGAGGTAGTCCATTGGGTTGCTCCTTGCATTGTTCATCCCTTTCTTCTTGCCATAACCTTGGGGACTTGGGTCTCTTGGTTTGTTTGCCAATACGCTTTGCCCTCATCTCCAAGTTAAGAACTTGGGATATTTTCCTTGGCCTCTTTGCCGAATCTTTCTTGCTTGCCTTGAACTTAGACAAACTAGCTGGTTCAACTTGCCTTTTTGCACGAAAGGTGCAGTCTTAGTGCATGGCACCTCTTTGGCTCTTCTTAGTCTCATTTGGAGTTGAAGTTCTTGGGGGGGGAAGGGGGGGGGGGGGGGTTTTGGACTAAGACATAACACTTAGACCATAGTTTGGGTTGCGAAAGTAGAGGTAGCATGGAAGTACTTGGGGTGATGCCCATATCTAGAGTGCTTGGTGTGTCACGAATCTAGAGGATCGGGATGACAACTCCTTGCATTGCTTGTGGCCTGAATGCTGAGATCTCGATCTTTGCCAGCATTGAGAATGGTCCCAACGAGTTCCATAGTCCAAAGATATTCACCTTAAGAGTGAGTCGGAGGGTTCTCCAAGACTTGACTAGCGAGGTTTTCTTCCATGGCACTAAGTTATATCGATTAGACCATATCTCTAGCACTTCCTCATGGTCTCCCTTCTTTGAGGCTTTATTCTCTAACTCATTCTATCCAAGCTCATAAGGGTTTGTCTCTTTGGGCTCAAAGGTGTAGCTAATGACTCTAATATTGAAGTACATTTGGTTCCTACTTTGATTCGAGTTGGGTGGGATGGGATGTGGCCCTGGATTGAAAGCTTGGTTTGCTTCATCCTTAGCTACGAGTTTAGCTTGGGGGTTTTTGGAGGCATCATCATTCTCATCTCTCATCTTGGCTCTAGCGGCCTGCCTCTGTTTCTTGGCATTTGGTTTTTTATTCTTCTTCTTCCCATTCTCATTTTCCTCTTTCTCTATCTTTCCTTCCTCTTTTTGGCCTTCTTTGCCTAGTTCTATCTTTTGCTCCTCTTCTTCCTTCTTTTTCTTGCCTAAGTTTAAGTCAACTTATATCTCTTCTTCCTTGGCCTTCATGCCTTGATCTGCCTTTTCTTGCTCTTCTTGTTCTAGCTTATATTCTTCCTTTGGCTTCCTAGCTCCCCACACTTGTTCTTCTAACTCGACTCCTTTGCCTCTTTCTACTTGCTCAATCTTTTTCCTAACTTTATTGTTCGTTCCTATCATCTTCTTCTATTTCATCCCATATTTTCATGATTCTCTCCTTCAACTCTCTTTTTAACATATCATCATTGAATTTTGTAGGTTGTCGAGGTCGAGGTGTTCCAAGATCTAGGCTGAGCTTGTCCTTCCCCTTCTCTTCTTCTTTGGGTTACTATTCCAAGATTTGGGTTTTCCTATTTGAGATTGTGTAGCAGATCTATTTCTTTGTGGATCTTCTCTAGTGCTTTGATGGTCTTCTTTGTCTACTTGATCAGTTTGAGCCACAACTCTTTCATCTTGTATGTGATTTTGAGCCAGTCACATAACTCGTTGTCCTCTTCAAAGAAAGTTTCATTCCATAGCTTCAACTCTCTCCAAGACATTTTGAATGGTATGCCATGTGTCCCTATCACACCATGGCATCACAACATGGGGTGTCATGCTGTGTCATGTTGTGTCGTGTCGTGTCATCTTGTGTCATGTGGGGGTCATTGCATTGCATTGCGTGATATGTTATGGTAGGATCTCCTTCGCATCTGTGAGCTTGCTTCCCTCTCGAGCTAGTATGCTTTGCACTAGAGTTGCTTTGATACCGTGTTACGAACCTTCACAGGACTTCAAGTCATAGCATGTTATGAGGTACAAAAATGGCATAGCGGAAAGGCACACAAGGTATATCAATAAGGAATCCTTTGTATTCATGATATAGAAAGATACGAGGCACATCTCAGGACTACACCCTCGTGATGCCGCACATGTGAGGGTTCACCATTGAGTATAGGGAATCATATATAGAGTGGAAACCAAGTAGGGCTTAAAGTCACTAATACTCCCTATAAAGGTGTTTACAGCTCCAACACCATGGTATAGCTAGCATTTTAGTGGACTACTAGAAGCATTACATCAAACTACAAACTAGATAACATTGTCAATGAAGCCGATGAGACCAATAAGCCAATGCTATTATGGCTAGCAATCCTTAAATGTTCCCACTAAGAAATTGCAACCCACCCTTTGAGACTATAGATTAGCTTACACTTCACAATTTCTCTGTAGCTCCCGCTAAAGCCACCACAACCTAGCCCTAAGTACTTTGTCTCCAATCTCATGTTCCTTTTGAATCATGTTATCATCATAAATTCCTTTTTGTCTCGCTTGTGCTATTGCTAGGTTATTATAAATTGTCATTCTCTTTTATGGTTGCTTTTGTTTTGATTCTAGATATCAACTAGCAACAACTTTGTATTTAGTTGGTATTTTAATAGTGATACTTTGGGTGGAAATTTTGGGTCTCTTCCATATAAGCTTTAAATAGGCTTACTTTGGTTGAAGCTTGAATAAAGTATCTTTATGCATGAATCACATTCAGTAGGATTTTATCCCAATATTATTGTGAATGATCTATATAAATTGAAATGATTTGCATAAGTGTTTATAATTTATATGTTTTGTTACTCCATTTTTCAGGGGATGATAACTCAAAGAGAAAGTGTAGTGGCAAGAGCTCACACTCAACCGCCAAGTCCCATGGACTGCTTATTCTTTCAAGCATTTCAAGCTGAGCACTAATGGCTACCTTTCACATAGCTGACACACTATCTATCTCTACGAGTGTAGTGAGCTTACCTCCATGCCCGATTGAGTTGCCTCCTCTCCTGAGCACTTCGGTAGCTCCATAATCCAAGTGCAAGCTTTAAGCGATCTCGATCCTCAAGCTCCATGCTCCAAGATCTATTGTTGTGAGAAAGACAAGAGAAGAGAAGAAGAGAGGAGAAAATGGAGAGCTTCTCCACCACGGTCCCTCACCCTCACACATTCACTCACTCACACTCTCACACTCCCTTTCTCAAGCACAAGCTCATGCAAGCAAGAAGAAGAAGAAGAGGAGAGCTACTTTTGGCCACACGCAAGAATGAGCTTCTCATTCACTTTTCAACTTTATATACATAACCCTAACCCTAATTTCCTTTTGGGTGGTTATCCCCTTTTTTACATGGCTGACCATGGCCTAGGCCCTTTTTCCCATTGTCCTCCTATCTTCCTAGCTTCCTTCCTACTACCCATCTACCTTTACAATTTGCACAGGAGGTAGCCTAGTGCTCTTTTACAAAAAGTGTAGGGGTGCCTTGCATTTAAAAATGCGCTTTTGCCTTTGACTTAGCTTTTGAGACTACCCTTGCGCTTTTGGTTGTTTCCCTTCCTACTTCTTCCGTTGTGTCCTATTCCCTTTGGGCCACCTCTTTTAGGTCCCGATTTGCGCCTTTCCACTTTTTTCACTTTCTTCTTGTATTGAGGTTAACATTACCCCCCTCCTAGCCTAGTGCCAGTCCCATGGCACTGATGGATAGCAATTGGAAGGTGGGATGGTTGTAGCTAGATGGCTTTTTTGAGTTGGTATACAAGCCCTTGCGGGGATGGTGTTAGATAGACCGGCCCTTGAAATTGAAGATATAGTTGGAGCGGGACTCTCCTTGACGCTGACCTTGAGTGGATCTGTCCCTTGAAGTTGAAGATGATCTTGAATGGATCCCCTGGGGAGATTAGCAGGGGGTGTATCCTTCATCCTTGACATGACCTCCCTCATCCTTGAGAGGACCTTGCCAAAGTAGTTGGAGCTCCCCCATATTTGTTTAGAGATTACCTTTTACTCCACTGTGCCTGCCTGAGCACAATAAGCTTCTTCAAGCACCTTGTGACGGGGTTTTCCTATGCATTATATGGGCTGCATGGTGATACATCATGTGACAATACCCCCCTCCTAGAGACAAGTGCAAGTTCCATGACATTGGCAGTTTTGAGTTGATGAAGTTTCAGGAATTAAAAGGGAAGTCGTGTGAGTCGATGAGGATGGGGCTTGTGGGGATTGGTCTCGAGAAGAGACTGATCAACTAGTTGAGGTGGTGGGGGCCAAGAGCATATTGCATGGATGATGTGGCCTCTGAAGTTGGTGGATTGCAAAAATTATAATTACCTGAAAAAAAAGGAGGTGCACTACATGGGTGTGTGTCTACTTTACTGTATGGTGTGTTGTGCTCGTGCTAGTGGGACTAGGAGTTGGGTCGAGCCTGGGTGTTGTCCCACACACGTGAGGACCCAGCTCGTGCATCATTGAAGGTGCGGTTCATGGCTTAGGGAGACATGTCTAACTAGAGGCGAGTGTGACCTCCCTCAGTATGTCCTGCCCTTGATGTGCCGTAAGCGTGATGTGGGGAATCAAGATGGGCTAGGGGGTTAGAGATGGAGCCGATCGATCGAAGCCACTAGATGTTCCTAACTTGAGGACCCCTAGGTGCAGTGACTGTGACCTATGTGCATTAAAAAATATATATATACACATTGAGCCAGCCATAGCACATATATCTTTGCCGGCATTGGAGGTCAAAAAGAGTGGTGGGGGTATCCTTGCCATAAAAACCTCCCTCTAAGGAGCCATTGCTTGCTGCCCTCTTTCAAAACTTAGTTCTATGTCTTCAATCGTCCTTCGCCTTTCTTCTCCCTTATGCTCTGGTGGCTTTGCTTATGTGCACCCTACAATTTGTGTTTGGACGTGTAGCCCATGCCTTAGAGCCATGCGAGTGATCTCCAGTTTTTACTGTAAGGACTCGACGGCCTCCTCTTCTTCAGATTGTGTGGTGTCCAAGAGACTGCAAAGGAAGGCGCGTTGTTGGGCGGCGTTCAAGGTCACCTGTGTAGCCTCTGCCATGCTCTCTACTAGCACTTTGTTGCCTTCTGCAAGGGCTAGTTGGCGCGCTAAGGCACTCGATTCTTGACAGAGGATATGAGTAGAGTGGGGAAAAAGTGTAAAGAAATCTAACAAGGGGAAGAAAATGACGGTGGAGGGCCCAGCTATATTGAAAGTGGAAAGTGTCCTTCAATCCTTGCAACACAACATGTAGGACTTTAAGAAGGAAATATCAGTAGAACAAGCCTCCTCGAGAAGAGAGAAACAACAATAATTGGCATGGCCCATGGGCCAACATGAGTAGGAAGGATGACTACTAGTTATAGTAGGAGGGTAGGTTGCACTGGAACAATTGTGTGAGGAGCTATGCAAGGAAAAGGTACAAGCCATCAATGCGAGGGATGAGCTACATGTGCAATTAAATGAGACCCAAGGGTCCTAGAAGGGATTCCTAATACAATTTGACCCATGACACCAAGAACTCTAAGCCTAGACAAAAGAGAAGGATGAGCAACTAAAAAACTAGAGCAAAGTGCATTTTTAAAAAAGGCAAAGAATTAGAAGAGAAAGTTGAAAGAACTAAAAGGGAAAAGCAAAGAATTAGAAGCGAAAAATAGGGAGCTAGAAGGGAAAATGGAGAAGAATAAGAAAGTGGAAGGGAGAAGTAAGGAATGGAAAGAAGAGAGATAGCTGCCCAATGAAGAAGATATATTATAGGAGATAAAAAACGTGAGCTACTACTGAAAAAATGACCTATTTCACACAACGTGATGTTGCATTAGTAGGCTGAGGGCTATGGGGGGACTACTCCAACTTGCTCGAGAAGGCTCAAAGAGTGCCCAAGAAGAATGCAACCGATAGGAAGCTTGAATGGAGTGGCTATGGTTGCCAACGAAGAGATGACTGTTGTAGGTATTCGAATGGAAGCTGAGAATGTGCCAGACCAAGCTCGAGCTCACAAAGAAGAAGAAGGATCTGATACCAGTTGAAGGGAGGTGAGCCCTGAAGTGGAAGCATGAGCGAGAGCAAGAGCAAGAGCTATGGTGGAAGGAGCAAGAGCAAGAGAGAGAGAGACACACAATGTGGGAACTCCAACAATCACAATATGTGACAGACCATCCCTTTATTCAAATTTCATTGAAAGAATAAAGAATGAAGTGACAGTGATGGGCGCTTGCCACTTGCAGTGTGTAGGCATGGGTTCTGTCAGTATAGTAATACATGGGCGGCTAGGTAGAGGCTCCTTTACCCCCAACACAATGGGGAACTAGTTAAACCCTCTACCTACCTTAGGGTTAAATTAGTAGCCTTTAAGGAAGTCTTAGTCAACACCCTCATCAACAAAGGCTCAAATTTCAACATCCATGTTATATCACTTTTAGAAACATGTAGGCCATCCCATAATTGTACTAAATGATGCCAAAATTAATTCATACAAAGACCAAGCCTATTCAATGCCTAAAAAAAGCAAGCTCATGATGATAATAGAAAGCAAAAGTATCCCAATGGTCTTCTATATCCTTGTTAGCATAGAAGATATCATATGTAAAATTCTACTAGGTTGACCATTAAAATTTCAAGCCAACTACCACATCAACTATGAGGAAAAGAACATCCACTTGGCTCTCCCAAAAGCCAGCATAATCTCCACCTACAACATGGGGAAAGTGGTCAAGAAACTCCCACTAGACTAAACCAACCATAGCTCCTATGCCTAGCAAGCAAAAGTAAGCCTTATTGCAACATCTATTGATGGCCCAAGAATAGAAGCCAATACCATTAGTAACCAAAAGATTGAGTATCCACACTAAACCTAATCTAATCTCACCAATAACACCCTAAAGCATAGGCAAAAGCCACAAAAACCTTGTTAAGACCATGCAAGCAACTCAAAAGGCACAAGAAGGCCACAAAAGGAAATATACCACATTGAAGTGAGTATCTAAGGCCTTGCTTGCATTTGAAGTGACTAAGCTCTAAAAAAAGTGTAAATTTCAACACATTCCTAAAAACCTAATATGGCCATCATCTCAACATTGTCTATAATGATAATCAACTCATAACCAACATGTAGCAACAACATGCTATCAGAATTTTACAACATGACCCCACCCACAGTGATGGCAACTTGCTTAAATCGATCCCAATTGCTCAAAATGTAACCTTTCACATAAAATTGGAGCAACACCCTCTCTTAGACAAGATTCTTCACATAGAAGAATCATATGTCGCAAAGCAACTTGAAGGGCCATCCTTAGTAACTAACATTGTCACCTACCTTTGCAAGGTACCCTACCAACCCTTCAACTTGGATTCCAAACTCCCAATAGAATCCTAACATCTATGAGTGGTGACTCTCCAAGGATGTCAAGACACCACCTTGTATGTAAATGAATCAATCTGCCTTTATACATATGCAAATATAAATTTATCTTCCTTACCACACATTTCAAGGACCAATATCATCTACATTTAGCTAGGAAGCTATCCACTATTGTCCATGGGAAGGCTATGAGAGTAAGTATCAAAAGAAAATTTTGAAACAAGTTAGAGATGCATAAAGTGGAATACTAAGATTGACAAATTGGAATACTCAGAATAGGAGGCATTAAGCATTGTAATACTAATGAATCCAAATTGTGTTAAAATATTACCATTTGAGCAAGAGATCCTCAGCTTGCATTGTTGTTTTTGTGTAGATGCTATCTTTATGCCAGAGCAATAACAAGCATTCAACCTTTGAACCATGCTCTTTAATGTGGGAGATATGAAATACTACTTACTCAATAGAGGTAGGACAAGGAAAAATCATAAGCAACTGCAAGGCCAAACAACTTATTAGTGAATGTGGACTCAAAGCATATGTCAAGCCATGGCTGAAAGAGCACAATTATTAGGTTGCACAACCTTCCTCTGGAGGAGTACAAGTAGGACACCAAGATCTATATGCATCACACATAGGGGGGAAAGGAGACTCACAAAATACAAGTTTATCTCAAAACTAATAGACTAAGTCTTGGACTTAAGAAGGTGAGATGAGTGATGTGGCATGTTTAAGAAAGCAACAACAATATTAAACATGTGTCGTGATGGAGTGCTTTTTAGTGCCATCTTTAATGAAGATATGAAGGTTTTTGCTCAAGAATTTCATATGATGCTTTCATATGTTAGACCTAATGCCATGTATTAAAAGAATCCCTAAAGGCTTGATGAAGATCTATTGACAAGAAGGATCACCAAAAGCAAAACTTTAAATGCCATGTGGCTTGAGATAGTTATCAAATCCATCACAAAGGCCTAGAGCATCATAAAGAGACCACTCTAGAAATAGTTGTCTAGCACAAATGCAACATCAAGGATAATAGTGTGTGCTTTTTTCCTCCCGTGCTCATAATTTGCCAACCTGTGTGCCTCAAACTCATGCAAACATCAACCCCAAAAATTCAACCACAATATAGTCCCTCCAAATTGATGGAGGCTTGACTCCTACAAACCAAACTCACACCAATGTCTAAGAAGAAGATCAACGAGAACCTTAGAGTGGGCCCCATTAAGAAATGATAAAAATAAGGTACTAATGGTGGTGGTAAGGATAAGAAACCAAGAGACAAGGAGGAAGATAATGACTTGGAGGGTTCAAAGGAGGAGGTGAAGAAGAAGAAGAAGAAGAAGAAGAAGAAGAAGAGAGGAGGAGGAGGAGGAGGAGGAGGAGGAGGAGGAGGAGGAGGAGGAGGAGGAGGAGGAGGAGGAGGAGGAGGAGGAGGAGGAGGAGGAGGAGGAGGAGGAGGAGGAGGAGGAGGAGGAGGAGGAGGAGATTTGGACAATCCAAGTATGAGAGGAAAAACTTTAACCAAAGGAATCCTTAAAGGATTTGCAAAAATACCAAATAAAGTAACTCAAGGACTAGGTAAATTTACTCATTCACATGTGGGAATCTCTCTTAGAAGGCATGTGCAGGAGGGAAGAGGAGTTGATGTGGAGGATGTGGAGGATGTTGAGGAAGTGCCTTGGTGGAGGATGTGGAGGGAAAAAGTATCGGAGTGGGCTTTGACCTTTTAGGTAGAGTCGTGAGCACCTCTATTTGATTTCCTCAAATTGGGACAAGATTCGATGAGCATCCAACCAATAGACAAATATTACTGGGTGACTTCTAGGGATACATATCATCGAATTTTTTATTTGGGTTTATTTTGACTTTTCTTTGCACTACTACTAGTACTACATAAGTTATTTTATCATTTTGTGGAATTTTTTTTACATTAGTCATTTTTATAGTAGGTAAGATCCCTTACAATCTCATTTATACTATGTTACATCAATGGCCGTGCCAGCAACAATAACAATGTATTTTGTATGTTAGTTATTGAGGACAAGTTCGATGGAACCAATCATCTATTGTGTGGGCTTATATGATGCATCATGTATTGGTTACAATACAATTTGTTTTGTGTGTTGGTTATTGAGGATAAGTTGGATGGAATCAAACATATGTTGTAGGCTTATATGACACATCATGTATTGGTTGCAAAAGGGGTTTAGAATATTGTACATGGAATTAAAAGATATCCTAGTGGTGTTTCAAAAGCTACAAGGATAGTAGAAGCAACAAAAATAGGTGCTATTAAGGATGTTGCATGTTTCAGTTCTATTTCAATTAATGCTAGAGAACCATCACCACCTACTCCTCATCAGATTATTTGGGATGGTAGACATGCAAAGGCTTGTACTTTGATTGCAATGTCTATTAAGCATACAATTATCCCACATATTTACTCATGTAAGATAGCTAGGGATGCTTGGGATACTCTTGCATGCTTGTGTTAAGGAAGAAATGAGGTTGTGTTGGTTACCTGCATAGGCAATTAGAAAGTGAGCATATAGATGAAGGTGGTTCTTCCCCACTAAGACTACACATAGCATGTAATATTTTTGGTTGTGCCTATTCTAGGAAGCTAGATTTAGAAACATAAGGCTCCTATTTTGGGTAGCCTCAAGGCTTTGAACTTTGATATTTTGACACCATTTCAACTAATGAAAGCTATTATCATTTTCACAACCTCAAGCCCATGGACAAAAGTATAACAAGTTTAAAACCTATTACTAAAGTGAAATATATTAACAAGATGTGTATAGCATTTGTACTAAAGGGAAATATTAATTTCCTAGTTTTGTGTAGTGTTTGCCATATCAACCTTTTGATACTTTATGTTATGAATGGTACTTCAGTGTTTTCCATTTTAAAAAAGACTCACGAATCCAATAGTAGGTGTACTACGCTTGCCACCAATCTACAAATATAAGAACCTAGGCAAAGGATTATCAATACTCATTATTAAAAATTGCCTAGCATTTGAAGCTCTTGTCGATCTTTTTCATAGTTATGTGAAGACTAGCCTCTTGTTGTTGCTTGCTTGATCGAGTCTTTTCACCCTTCAAAGAAACCCATGTGACATTGAATCAATTCTTAGTCTCTTGTTTCACATGCATTAGTGACCCCATCCAATCCTTTAATGTAACAATAGGCTCAAACTTTAGGAATCTTTTACTTTTCTAGAAACTAACTTTGGGCAACAAATGTAGGAATTAATGTAACAATAGGCTCAAACTTGAGGAATCTTCTAGTTTTCTAGAAACTAACTTTAGGCAACAAATGTAGGAATCAAGGAGCTCATAATGAGAAAGGGGATCGTAGACATGGGAGCTGGGCTTAGTGTGCTTAGCCATGCAGTGCTTCAGACTTGGGAAAACCCACCTGTTGAGACTGCTAAGCTCAATGTCACAGTAGCAAGTGGTATGAGAGTGAAACCACTCGGGGTGCTAAAAAATTGGCCAGTGAAAATCGCAGGTGTCCAGTTCTTTGTTGACTTTATAGTCATGAAGGGTGTGGACTACAATATCCTATTAGGCCGACCCTAGATGCGCAATGCCAGAGTCATCGAAGATTGGGGTAATGGCTTAATCTTCCTTGGCAATAGAACGGACGTCGTCGTGAGGGTAGAGATGGAAACCTGGAAGACCTCACCAATCGACTGGGATGCCATCTCTGTGATGCTTAAAGGGAACACTCAAGTCAAGAAGTCCTATGGACCCTTGACCAAGTATATTCCATGCCCAGAAGACGAGCGAGATTGGATGCATGTTCTTGCTACAATCGACCTGCCATTCTCGGATCATGAGGCATACGAGCAAGCTATCACGACAATCGGTAAGTCTAAAGATGCACCCTTCGTACAAGTCTGCATGATGGCAGGAACCCTTCAGAGGAGACTTAAACCTGTCACCTTCCAAGTGTCCAATAACAAGAGAGAACTCCGAGAGATTCTGGAATATTTTACGGGCAAGCTAGCCGGCAACCCAGCAACAAACTTCAAACCACTCCAAGATATCCTAGACGAAACCAAGTGGCAGTGGATCGGGTGCATGACTTGAACCTCATGTACAACTGGGCCCTAATCCCTGATCAAAGACAAGGCATATACCAAGACCTAGGAGATGACAAGCAATCTAACGAAGAGGACTCCAATGATGAATACAAAGACTACCAATCCTTCAATGACGAAAGTGAGGGTGAGATGGATACCATAGAATACAACACTGAGGGACGGGAAATAGAAAAAATACGGGTAGACTCCAAGCCATAGAAAAAGAGTGCCTTCAAGATGGAGCAAGGGGTCACGCACAACGATTATGATCGCACCTGGTTGGAACACATAAGGGCCATAGATTTCGATCAAGCAGGTCTAGCGTAGCCCGGTATGGCACCAGTGCTTAGGATAGAGTCACCCTCTGAGTGGCGACCACCTCTTCTGGCGCACAGACAGGGAGTTCGACTCTAAGTTGGAGGTAAGTTTAGATAGCGACCCAGAGATACCTAGGCCGGCCAAGACCAGAAGCACCAAGGGGGACCTACCCGTCCACTTGAGGTGCAGACAGTTGAAAGAGGAAAGGATAAAACAACCCAAGGACACACGAACAGAAGAACAGAGAAAGCCGCAGGACCTCCCTAAAAGATTTACGAAATTCAAGAAAGGGGATAGGGTAGTGATCTTGTTGGGTGCCAAACGTCAAGGGCAAATGAGTCAACTGATCAAGGGACCAGCCAAGGTCAAGGAGATGAACCTAGCCTAGGAAGGGGAGTCACCTCGACCAGCCTTCATTGCCAATGACCTGATTGAGGAAGAGGAGACGAGTCTTGTCACTCTCCTGCGAGAATACATAGATGTATTCGCTTGGTCCTTAGAAGAGCTTAAGGAGGTAGATCCGAGTGTAGTGACTCATAACATACCCATGACGCCAGATGCTACGTCGGTCAAGCAGCGACCGTACCCTATGAATCGAAAACACGCTCACGCAATCAAGGAAGAGATTGACAAGCTGATGAGAGCAAGATTCATTTACGAAATTGAGCACACAGATTGGGTATCGCCCATAGTCATTGTCATAAAGAAGAATAGAAAAATCAGAGTGTGTGTTAATTACAAGAAGGTGAACGCTGCTACTAAGAGGGACAACTATCCATTGCCGTACACCGAGCATATGCTTGAAAGGGTGGCTGGCAAGGAAGCCTACAATTTTTTGGATGGCTTCTCGGGATACAATCAGGTGCAAATGCATCCTGTCGACAGGCATAAGACTGCCTTAGCCACTGAGTAGGGCATCTTTGCTTACATAGTCATGCCCTTTGGGTTGACTAATGCCCCCGCCACCTTTCAACATCTCATGTGTGCCATATTTAAAGACATGCTTCGTAAAGAGTTGGAAGTCTTCGTAGATGACCTGTGCGTTCACTTGACTTGGAGAGAACACTTAGAAAAACTCCAAGCAGTCTTTGAGCGGTGTCGCCTATATCGTCTCTCCCCGAACCCCTTAAAGTGCTAGTTTTGGGTGAAGCATGGATGCATCCTAGGGCACGTGGTGTCAAAGAACGGCATTGCCATTGACTTCTCAAAAGTCCGGGTTATTGTTGATATTCCGCCCCCAATCAACTATAAGGGAGTTCAATGCTTCTTAGGCCGCACAGGATACTATCGACGGTTTGTGTTGAATTACGTGTCGATTGCCAGACCTTTATACAAGCTGCTAATTGTCTTTAAATAGACTAAAGCATGCCAACAAGCATATGAAGAGCTGAAGAAGGCTCTAACTACAATATCGATTCTACGAGCCCCAGATTGGACCATTACCTTCCATGTGCATATTGATGCCTCGAAAATTGTTGTGGGGACAGTGTTGTGCCAACCTGGCAAACACAATCTGGACTACCCAGTGAGCTTTGCTAGCAGACAACTCACTGAAACGGAAATGAATTACTCGACGACAGAGAGAGAGGGCTTGGCCATGGTGTTTACTGTGAAGAAATTCTGGCATTATCTATTGGCTATATCCTTTACCTTCTTTGTGGACCATCAAGCCTTGCTATATCTAGTAAATAAACCTTGCGCTATAGGACGCATAGCTTGATGGCTCCTTCTACTTTTGGAGTTCGACTTCTTCGTGGTTGTACGGAAAGGAAAACAACACTACATGGCTGACCATATGTCACGCATCCCCATGGGAGAGACTGCTGGAGAAGGCATTGCCAATGAATTTCCCGACGCCCATCTCTTTAACCTTTCTAGCGAGAGAGATTTGTTTAAGGTAGATCTAACGCCATATTGGGCAGATGACATAGTCCAAGTGCTTGAGCACAGACTGCCTGAGCGACCGATAGACAAGGCAAGACTTAGGCGACTCATCCTCAAGATCCAACCCTACCAGCTAATAGCTAGCCAACTATATCAACTAGGGCAAGATGGACTGCTGCGTAGATGTGTGTGTGAGCATGAGATGCACAATGTGCTTTGAGAAGCCCACAGTGGAATCATTGGTGGGCACTTTTCGCGGAGACACGACAACCCGCAAGGTGCTGCAATCTCAACTATGGTGGCCAATGCTATTTCGTGATGCAGAAAGATTCATTAAGCATTGTGACGAGTGTTAGGAAACTAAGGTCCCGATTCGCAAGGATCAAATGGAATTGACCCCAATCATTGCACGATAACCCTTCGAAAAATGGGAAATTGACTTCATAGGACCCATCAGTCCAGTTGCACAGTATTCACAAGCCAAATACATCATTGTAGCCACATACTACCTAACGAAATGGGCAGAAGCAAGAGTGACACGAAAGAATGATGCTAGAACAACTACCAAGTTCTTGTGGGAGCAGGCGATTTCACGATTCGGTTGCCCCATCGAACTAGTCAGTGACCAAGGTACACACTTCATCAATGAAGTGATAGCGCATCTTCTATCCACCTTTCTAATTATCCATCGAAAATCCTCTCCATACTATCCTCAAGCAAACGGCCAGGTGGAATCCATGAATAAGATTCTTGCAAACATCCTGACCAAAGTAGTCTCTGCTTCGCGCAGCTATTGGGACAACGAGCTGATGGCAGCCTTGTGGGCTTACCATACAGCTTATAAAACAGCTGTCGGCCAAACTCCCTTTAGGTTGACCTACGGCACTGAATCAATTCTCCCTGTAGAGTTCTTCGTTCCTACCCTGAGAATAGCACTTTAGGAACGATGGGAAGGGAAGGAGGCATGGACGCAACGCTTGGTTGAGATCGAACACCTCTCGAAAACTTGCCTTCTAGCCACTCATGCACTCATATGTGAAAAGGCATGACGCAAGAGCTGGTTTGGCAAGCACGTCAAGCAGCATGATTTTGAACAGGGAGACTTAGTACTCCTGTACTCAATGAAAGGGCATAAGTAGAAAACAAAGTTTAGAGGTCTTGGACCTTTCAGAGTTTGTACAATCAGCTGAACTGGCAATGTTGAGCTCAAGACTCTAGATGGCGAGGGCTTAGGCTTCTTCAATGGTAGTCATGTCAAGAAGTACTACCCTCCCACGCATCCTCTGCATGAGCCACCAATGTTAGAACCCCTTGTAAAGGTACGAGTAGCCACGATCACTAAAATGGATCATGAGGATGAGGAAGTCGTAGAACCTGCATACCTACACATCAGGGTCAGTGCGAAGCAAACATATGCTTTCAATGCCTTGATCGACGAGGGAGAAGACTTCAATGTCTTAACTAATGAGCATTGGACCCAACTGGGCGAACCACCACTATAGCCAACCAATGCCAAATTAAGCCCATATGGGGGCCGCTCATACGCACTTCTCGGCAAGTGCAAGGCCACCATTTCTATCAAGTCTGAGATTGTACCAATGATCTTCTACGTGTTGCGAAACATTGAAGACAACACTGAAGACGCAGGCACGGAATCGCTGCTAGGGCAAACCTTCAAGAAGCAAACTCACTGCAATGTCGATTATGAATCGCAACGTATCCACCTCGCCATAGGCAACATTCGCATTGTTACAGCCTTCAGCAAGGGCTACGTGACCTCGTCAGAGTCCGCCAGACCACCGGTAGAGATGTTAGCAGCCAAGTCTAAGAAGGGGGTAGTGCTCGGCCACCACCCACCACATCTCTAGAATCACCGCTCACAACAACAAAGGTTAAGGTCCAACAGCCTAGGCTTCAATGGAGGCCCAAACAACCACAATCGCTGCCTAGGAGTTGACACTCACACCCTCATAACACTAGAAACTCTGAACCTAGGAGGCCAAGGTGCAGTTACAGAAATCAACGCATGATCAAGCCAAGATGGGTCTCTAAAGTCCTCTTGCATATGCAAGGCTACTATGAGGGAAATGCCTGGATATGGATCCCTAAGGCCCGCATAGCCAAAGGCACCAATCGCACATCGCCCTCAAGGTTAATCATACCAAGCCCCATAAAACGTCAAAGCTAGAAGCCATAGCGCTTCCAAGACCCATATCCATCAAGCTCATCCACACATCCGCCCAAGAAAGTCGAACAAGCCTATCGGCCCAAACTACAAACATTGTCACATGACTCAACTTGGATTTAGGCCTACTGCAAGAACCCTTTGCAAATAAAGTTCGAACCATGACTTGTTCTTGGGAAATGTTTGAATTTGCATTCGCAAAAGCCTCTAACTCCACTGCTGAATTGCTCACCAGTGAGATATCCAAGGAGTAGGCCATCAAGCAACGCCTCATCACGTCCCATGATAAATGAACCACTTTCGCCATTACTGACCAAGAAATCACAGAATTATCAAAACTTGCTGCTACTGAATCCCCGTTCTTAAGGCATTGGTACACTCTTCGATTACAATGGAAAGTTGAAGGATGCCAAATAATGACCAATGTTGAGCAGCGCCGCGCAATCAAAACAGTAGAGTACGACCCCACTTACGTCGCGCCAACCTCGTATAGAGTGTTAACCACTCTTCATGGCCGACCCATGGAAGTGCACATCAAAGGACACCCCTACCTTGATCGCCTACTGACTGAGGAAGAGTTACATATTGCTAGCTGTGTCGATTCCGGTGACTTCCTAACAGATGTTCTCACATACCTCACACAAGTCGGCATTCCACCCGTTGCTCTAGACTGTGAAGCACAGTTAGAGTACAATCCCAATTTCTATACTTGGCTCCTACGCATGTAAATCCTAGAAAGGATACCCTTGACCTCCTAAGTTTCAATCCTAGGAAGGATCCTTCTCAAGCTGGAAGGGGAGGGGGGTAAGGTGAATCAAACCAAAACCAAGGAAAATCAAGCAAATGTATAAACATGTAAAAAACGAGTGAGGTAGGAAAAATAGCACGAGAACTTAAATTAAAAAAAAAAACTATATTGGATTTTAATGCCTTCCTTCAATAGACACATAGAGTCTTTCTTTACCAACAAATTATCATTTTGGAAGCACTAATTAAAACTCAGTTTCATGATAGGAATGAAAGATGCTGTAGCAAGACCGTGCCCACCGGCTCCCGTTCACGGAGGAGGAAAGGACGCGATATTGCATCACCCTAGAAAGTCGCGCCTACAACTAGCTCAAATTTCCAACCATCTATAACATAGAGGGTGTGGTGGCCAAGGAGGGAACAGCCAAGAGAGTTGTTGAGCAGCGCAACCTCACAAAGTACCTTGAGAAGTTTGCACAGGAGCCCGACCACACGAAGTGCGTGGAGTTCCTCAGGATGTACAACCCAAACTAGGAGTGCGGCACTGTGACGGTGGGAAGGGGAGACACGGCCAAGCAGCAGGTGTAGGTACACTTAAACCCAATCTTGGTGGAGAAGGCGTTGGGGTTGGAGCCAAAGATAGAGAAAAAGCATAAGAGAGATGTTTATGCCATGCTTAAGATGAAGAAGGAAGAAGTGCTGACCAATGACGACATCAGCATCCAGGACATTCCTGACGCAGAAGCCCATCTACAAGCAAAACTGGTGCATGTGCTCTTCTCCAGCCAGTGCTACAACTCCTTGATGCATCAAATCAGCGTGCTTGTGCTGGAGAATGTGGCAGCTCGCACCTTGGACGAAGTCAACTGGAATAGCTATGTATGTAAGGCCATTGACCATACGGCAAAAGCACTAGCTTTGGGCAGTAAATTAGTAGGTGGGGATTCCCCAGTGTGTCCAAGACCACAGAAAGAAAAAAGGCCTCCTCCAAAGCCTCAGTCATTGGCTACGGAAGCATTTTGACTGCCCTCATTCAAGAGGCAGTAAAACAGGCTTAGGATGCAGAGGAAGGAGAAGGAGAAACACTTGAGAGATCGCCCCCTCACCATGACAAAGAGTTATCTAGTGATAGAACTGAGAGTGAAGAAGAAGAAGAAGAACAGAAGGAACAGAGGAGCAAGAAGATAGCAAAGAAACTTGCTAAAAGGATGACACAAAAGAAGAAGCAAGACAAAGGTTGGGAAAAAGAGAAAGAGGATTTAGAGAGGGCAAAGAGGGAATCCCTCAAGGAGGCCGAAGAGAGGGAGAAGAAGAAAAAACAGGAAGCAGATAGATTAGAAGAAGAGTCTAGGAAAATAGAGAAAGAAAGGGAGAGAAGATTTGCTGAAGAAGAGGAGGAGCTAAGATGGAAGGAGGAGGAAGACTTGGCCGAAGCCACGCGTCGATCAATCAAACAACAAAACAGGGCAGACGACCTGGGGGCTATGAGCCCCCCTAGAGAGGAGGGGCCCGGTTCCATCACACATGTGCTAGAAATTGTACAGTCGGCCGTCATTGAGGGCAAAGGCAAGGCTCCCATTCACCCTATTCCGACCCTACTGGTGCCTCCCACCGAAGCAACAACTCTCACTTCGAGCATCCCCACTAATGCAGATGTCTCAAACTTCGTGATGTGGATGCAATACTTTATTAACAAAGAACTGGTCCAAGGGAAGAGCACTGAGACCATAGCCACATGACAGAAAAGGCCGGTCACGGACACCGAGTCAAGGCAGGATCCGAAGCGCCAGAAAGTGGAGGCCTTGACCACTCCCATCCACACAACAATGACACCACCAGCTAATTACAATGAGTACGTCGCCGAGCTGCTCTCACAATTGGAGAAGGCTAAGGAGGAAAGGAAGATAGATGTGGCTAAGTTGGCGATAGAAAATGAGTCGGTGGCTGCATTTCAGCTCGAAAAGACCCGAGTAATAGCCATGCAACAAAGGGAGATCTTTGATCTCAAATAGGAGCTGAAGGCTAGGGATGACAGAGAAGAGGGCTGGAGGCAGAAGCTGGAGAATGAGACATAGGAACTCGTGAAGATGCAAAGATAATACAAACTCCTAATCGTGCAACTTGAAGAGTTGACTGTAAAAACCGATCAGATCGAAAAGCTTATGGCCGAGTTTGCCCCACCAGGGACGAGGAAAGAAAGCAAGAGTTAGAGTTGCAGTAGAAAGAGATCAAAACCATGATCGACAAGCTTGACCAAGGAAAGAAAGAACAAGAAACCATGAGCAAAGAGCTAATGGACCAGGAGCAGAAACTCGTGTCCTTGGTCCAGAGGCAAGGTGAAAGCATGGAAGAGATGAAGAAGAGAGTCGAGGAATAGGCCGAGCAAAATGAAAGAAGGGTGAAGACACTAGCGTGGCACCTGGCTCTGGTAGAGAAAGAGAAGATCCTTGCAGAGAGCAAAGCAGAAGCCGCCCAGGTAGCCTTTAATACCCAGCAAAAGGCCTTCCTAGGTACATTGATGGACACCACCTGTCCTGACGTAGGAGAGTCATTGGAAGTGGTTAAGAAGAAACTCAGTATCGCACACCGATTCTTGCACGCAAGGCTGCACATGCCACCCCAACCTGCGGAGGTTAAGTTGAGCCTCGATGATCAACGAAAGTACCTGTTATTGGCCGGCCTAACCCCCCAAGAAATTGATGCGATAGGGTTTGAAGAGGGAACACAACAAGGAGACCGGCAGGGGGAGGAAGCTGAAGTTCAACTTGATATGGGAAGGTTTAGAGAAGAGGTGATCTCACAACCCCCCTCGTCGCATTCCCAAGAGCAACAACTGGTCGACACATCTGCGGAAAGACATGCCGGCTCAGGAAAAAAAGGAAAAAATTAGTAGAAGAAACCAGAAAGCAGCTAAGGGTCAAGCCAGTCATGCAGCCATCCGCACCCCTCCCACCATGCCCTGAGGACATTCCCACAGGATTCCAAGCAGAACTGGTAGTTTGGGAGTGACAGAAAAGAGAGAACGAGCCATTCACTTTCAGCTTCCTCATTCTCAACAACCTGCAGAGGGTCTTACCACTCAAGGTGATGGAGGAGGTGATTGGGATTGGTAGCCAACTAGGATAGAAGTGGCGGGAAGAAAGAGAGAAGAACCCCACCCTTTGGGGAACTGAAGAAGCCGAGTTCTGGCAAAATAAAGTGTTCGAAGTGCCGCATTCCATGCAAGGTTATAATTACTAGCCCCTATGGAGGAGGTGAGTGTGCGATATTAGCATGCTTGCCTGGATGGCTTTTTGCAACACCCTACCCTACGAGAGGAACAACCCCACATTTATGGCTTACCCTCGTAGGGTAGGAGTGGATTTTGCTGCCCCCCTCCACGGGCGATATGATTTTCCTATTATCTACAACTCTAATGTTGTTTCTTTTAAACATGCCCTCATCTTCAACTCGGAAAGCTTGGATGACTCCATGACTTGCTTCCTCGTTGACTTCTCTTCTTGCCCTGATCCAGCTTTCATAGCTACATGTAATTATCTTAGGCTTCTTAAATTATTACTTAAGCAGGACCCAACTCCACAAGAATGTGGCCTGCCTCCCCTCTTCTTCGATCCTAACGCCATCGACAGCTGTGCCATGGCATGCCTGATGATGAGGGCTAGCCTCCTCCTTCTTTTTGCCTAGCTCTCCTGGAAGACATGAACGACAACTAGTTCACTAGATGTAATCATCCCTTCGTCTCCACCACTTCACTCCACGTTCGCATGAATCTTAAAGGATACATGCAGAGCTGGCATTTTTTGAGCAAATCCATCCGACCTCCTTCTCCACCTAATTCACACGATGAGAATTAGGGACTGGCTGTCATCCTACTAGTGTAATACTTATATTTTAAAAAAAAAGACAGAAAGAAAGAAAGAAGAAGAAGAAGAAGCAAAAGAAGAAAAAGAGAAGCATGAAAGGAAAAGCAAGAGGAACATCACTCAAGGACATGGGTCCTCAAGTTAGGCGTGTCCGATGGCTTCGGTTGGCCGGCTTCACTCCTAACCCCCTAGTCCTTTTGCTCCCCCACTTCACACTTAGGACCCACAAGGGCAGGACATACCTAGGGAGGTAACACCTGCCTAGGGTTAGACCTGTCACCCTAAGCTACTTGCACCACACCTCCCTTTGCATGAATGGGGTCCTCAAGTGTGGGATGCCACCCAAGCTTGCTTGTGGTTACATCCACCTCCCCATTTCACTAGCACAAGCACGATGCACCACACAATAAGGTAGCCACCCCCCTTAGGTAGCGCACCGCACCTTCTCCTTTCAGGCATTACAAAAGGCGACAAACGACCAACTTCGGAGGCCCCTTCATCCACTTGTTGGCATCCAATTGGCTTCACCAATGGACATCATTACCAAGCCCCCACAAGCACCCGAATCTACATGTGGCCCTACCCTCACCTGAACAATTTGCCAACTGCCTACCATTCCCGAACAGCAGCTAGAAGTGCCATGGGACTGGCACCCATCTCGGAGGGGGGTAAATGTTAACCCAAGTCGAGATAGCGGAGAAAGATGGCGGAAAAAGGAAGAAAAAAGTGGATAAAAGAGATAAAAGAGGGGAAAAAAGCAAAGACATGCAGACGGCCTCTAAAGCTAAGCTGGGGCAAAAAGTGCAATTTTAAATGAAAGGTGCCTCAAAAAGCTCTAAAAACCCTTGTAAAAGAGCGCCAGGCTCCCTCCTGTGCCAAATATAAAATATTAGACGGATGCAAGCTAGAGGCATAAGGCTAGAAGAGGGAAATAGAGAAAGGACCTTGCCACAACGGCCAATCATGTAAAAAAGGGACGCGTGCCCATGGGAATTTAGGGTTTTATATATAAAATCCAAAAAGTGAATGAGAGCTCATTCTTTGGTGTGTGACTATGGTGTGTGACTAACAAGAATTCTCTTCTTTTTCTCTTCTTCTCTCTGCCTTGCTTGTGTGTGCTCTTGAGAGAGGGAGTGTGAGAGTGTGAGGGAGTGAGTGTGTGGGAGTGAGAGATCAAGAGGGTGAAGCTCTTCACCATCTCCTCTTCTCTTCTCTTCTCTTTTCTTGTGCACGCGGCTATGGTGGATGGAGCTTGGAGATGGAGGAAGCTTGAGGATGCTTGAGCTAGCATCTAGGATCGTGGAGCTACCAGTGTGTGCGAGAGAGGAAGCAACTCATTTCGGCATCAAGGTAAACTCACTACACTTGTAGGATCGACGGTAAATCGGCTAGGTGAGAGATAGCTATTAGAGCTTGCTTGGAATGCTTGAAACAATAAGCAGTCTGTGGGTCTTGGCAGTTGAGCAAAATCTCCCACACTAGCTTAAAAGAAATTCTTGGTTATCTTCAATATAAGCCCACACCAACTCTTACCAGTCATTTCGATCGCTATCCTTAACTGGAAACCCTCATTATCATCTCATATGTAATGTTTGCAAAGGACAAGGTCATATCGAAAAGGATCGTCGTCAAAAAAATAGATTCAACAAACATCACTCAAAAGGTCAAGTTCATTTTGTTAGCATTGGCAATTATGACATAGAAGAGCAACCAGAAACTATCTTGGCAATTATGACAATAAAGAGCAACCAAAAACTATCATCAGCCTAGCCACAAGTGTTTGGGCACCTTCTTCAAACTCCAAAGAAGAATATGCATGGTTCCTAGACTTTGGAGCTACTCACCATATGACTTTTCATAAAGAATGGTGGGTCAAGAGATGTCCACTCCACTCAATGTTGACATTGGGGACAACAACATTCAGCAAGCTCATAGCTATGACACTATTCAAGTGGAGCTTCCCTCCAATTACATAATCAAGGTACATAAAGTCTATTATGTTCCCAACCTTAAGAAAAATCTATTAAGTATTAGTGAGCTCACTTCTCAATCCTCTCTCATTGCTCACATCTACAAAGACCTCTGCATCTTGCAACTACTCTCACCTTCTCTCAAACTCACCTGCCCAAAACTAGGTCGGCTTTACACACTTGGCTATTCACTTCTACAATCTTCTATAAATGCTTTTACTAACTTCACCTCACTCACAAGTACACCACAACACACTCTCCTATGGCACTTGCGACTTGGTCATGCCTCTCAAAATGCTCTCCAACAACTTATTCATAATAAACTTGTTCCCTTGGCATTCCACCTTCCCTCTCTCAACTTCCATTGTGCTCTCCGTAAAGCCACAAATCTTCCTTACCCGGAATCCTACCCCATTACAACTCAACCTTTTCAATTAGTACACTCTGACATTTGTGGTCCTATCAATCCTGTATCTCTCACTGGAGCAAAATACTTCATGGTGCTCATTAATGATTACTCTAGATATACTATGGTATATTTTCTCACAAGGAAGTCACAAGTCTTCTCCAAGTTCCAAGAATACAAGGAAGAAATTGAAAATAAGCACGAGTTACAACTCAAAGCTCTTCGTACAGACAATGGAGGAGAATACACATCATGAGTTTGAAGATTATTGCAAAGCTTTTGGCATTCAACATGAGCTTACCATACCACATCATCCACAACAAAATGGAGTTGCTAAACGTAAAAAATTGTACTCTACTAAATGCCGCAAGAGCTATGCTATTACTAGCTCGTCTTGGAAAAGAATATTGGGAGGAAGCAATTGCGATAGCAACATATCTTCAAAACAGGTTGTACTCAAACTCTCTACATAATAATATTCCTTACGAATTATGGTTTGGTCACCCTCCTGACCTATCACATTTAAAGGTTTTTGGATGCACTGCTTTTCTTGTAAATGTGGATCACAAATCCAAATTCTCTCCTAGAGCCACACAATTAATCTTTGCATGATATGGTGAGCGCTATGGTCACAAAGCTTATCGCTTTTATGATCCACACAACAAGGTCTTCATTTATGGCAGGAGTGCCATATTTCATGAAGTTAATCTCCTTCCCATAGGTTCCACCATTACACAACCTCAATCTTTGACCTTCTATCCAGTCGCCCCATTTGCCACCACATCTTCCCAATCAACATCCAAGAATACTCCTGACGGGCCCACTATATATTCACTCACACAATCCTCTCTTCTTGTCCCCTTCCACACATGTGCTCAAGTATGATCCTCTCCCTTATCCCATCTTAACTTTCCCTCACCACTTGCCACATGTGGACAAGCTCTAAATCCCGCCAAAATTAATTACTCTAACCTTACAAAATCTCATAGACTACCTTCCAGTTCATAAATACAGCACCACATTGGCAACTTGGTGCCTTTCTTTGCACTGAAATCAGTGCAAATCTCACATTTCACAACATTTGCTGTCACACTTTCTCAACATGCCACATAGCCACAGTAGCCCTCATCATATCACAGGGCACCACATTTGAAGGCACAACCGCCACGTCAACTATCCATGTTGTCCACTAGTAAGTTCACTCCTCATCCAACTCCCAAGAAATCAACAATTGAAGCCTCTTCTCTCTCTAAAATTCCTAGTACCAGCTCTCCAACCAAACATTCAGAGCTCTATATATCTTAGTAGTCCCAAGCTCCCATCATTCCATTTTCCAAGGCCCAAAATCCTACAGCTAAATCAGTGTCTCTTAGTCCACATACAAACACCTCCTCTTCTAAAAAATCTTCTCCATTCATCCTTGAAGAGTTTCCCATTGGAATTCCCACAAATCAAGCACCCTCAAACTCTCTTCCCAACCTTTGAAGATCTACCTGCATAGCTGCAATGTCCTCCACTTCAAGCAACTCTTCTCCTACTGCTTTCATTGTAATTGCTCTCAAATCCCCATCTCCAATTTGCCCTTTTATGCCCATTACTCTCTTCTTCTCTTTTGACTCTGAGAATGATGAAGTTATCTCCCTACCAACTCAATGTTACAAGAGCTTACATGACCTTCATCTCCAAGCCAACATTGCCCTTGGACAAGCTCAATAGTCACCTCCAAACACCATTCCCGAGCCACCCAACTGCCCTTTCTTCACTCACACACTTAGGAGTCATGAAGCCTCTCAATGGCAAGCTACAATGCTTGAAGAATACAAGGCTCTTCTTCACAACAATACCTGGACATTGGTCTCGCTTCCTCTTAGAGAATCTGCAATCAATTGCAAATGGGTACTTTGCAAAAAGCTTAAATCAGATGGCACTATTGACAAGTACAAGGCCCGACTTGTAGCTTGTGGTTTCAAAGAAATTGAAGGCCTCCACTAACAGAAGTATATTCTCTCCCATACTATCTTTGACCTCCTTACACTCATTTCAAATTTATTCTACGTCATGTTGATGTGAAAACTGCCTTCTTACATAGTCACTTAGATGAGAAAATCTATATGTCCCAATCTCCAAACATTGTTGATCCAAAATTCCCTACTCATGTCTGTTTATTGCATAAAGCCCTCTATGGCCTGAAACAAGAACCAAGGCATTAGTACACTCGCATTCATTCTCACTTAATACACCATGGCTTTAGATAGCTAGACACTAATCATAACATTTATGTTCTTCTTCAAGGCAACACCGTTATTATCCTAGGCCTCTATGTTGATAACGTTTCAATTCTCACCAACTCTCCTCATGCCATGTCCAAAGCCAAATCCATTATATCCTCCCAAATTGGTATAATAGATTATGGTCCTATGCATTATTGTATTGGCATTGAAATTGAACAGACACCCACATCTATCAAAATGCATCAACATACCTATATTATGTCAATTCTCTCACGTTACTCCATGCTCCATTGTAACCCCATGGTCACTCCACTTGCCCAAAATCTCCAACTAAATCCATCCTCATCTCACTCTCTTTCAAATGAGCATGCTTGTGAAATGGAAACTATTCCTTACATAGAAGCACTCGGATGTGTCCAGTATCTAATTACTTGTATTCGTCCAGGTTTGTCTAATGCATGACATATTCTTTCCAAAGCCATGCATCAACCCTCTTATGAACATTGGAAGAAGTTGAAACGTGTCTTAAGATACCTCAAGGCCACGTCTCATGTGGGGCTATGTTTTACCAATGACAGCAATGATTTTCTTTTAAGAGCAATTCAGATGTAGATTGGGGTGGCAATCTTGCTACATGAAGATCTCTCATTGGTTTTATTGTTACTCTAGCAGGAGGTCCTATCTCATGGAACACCAAACAACAACACTTAGTAGCATATTCTACTACAGAAGTTGAATATGTGGCATGCAACATGGCTGCCCAAGAAGTTATTTACCT
Organism: Lygodium microphyllum; assembly: GCF_053477565.2. Taxonomy (NCBI): domain Eukaryota; kingdom Viridiplantae; phylum Streptophyta; class Polypodiopsida; order Schizaeales; family Lygodiaceae; genus Lygodium; species Lygodium microphyllum. The sequence continues at coordinate 45,340,555 of NC_141153.1, read as the reverse complement.
TAAGAAACTCTTGGAGGATATCAACTTTGTATATCATCCTTAGCAAATTCCCATCTTCACTGACAAGAAAGCATGTATCTTTTTTGTTCAAGGCCCTAAATTAAGTCTCAAACTCCACCATATTGATATGAGATATCATTTTGTACGCGAATCGGTTGAAATTTTCCATATTTTCCTTCAATATGTACCATCATGTGATAATGTTGTTGATTTCCTCACCGAATCAGTTCCCCACTTGAAGCACAAAATTGCAATGCAAATCTTTTGCATGCTTTGATGGGGAGGGGAAAATATTCTAGTTGAATTGAATGTACTCTCTTATATTTTTATAGATTTCCCATGGAATCCTTTTTAGGGGGGATGTTAGGATAAAAGTTTGGATAAGAAAAGGATAGGCAAATACATGGACGAAAGGATCCCACAGTTATCCAGCTTATAAATATTTCAGATATTTAGAGAAGAAGCTCACCTACCTCATTTTATGTACCATGTATATATACAACTACTAGTAATGAAATGATCAACTTCAATTCACTCCATTTTCTACATTGTCTCTATCTATTTCTCTTATTGGCACAATGTCCTTTCATCTACAAATCCTCTAATTCCTAGTTTTCACTATAGACTGGGCTTATTTAGATCCCCTATACAAGTCTACTATCATTTTATCACTCTCTAAAGAGGTCCACAATAATGTTATTGAAGATGAAGATCAGAGTGCATGGAATCTATGGGAAAAAATTTAGGAACTTTAAGCAAATCAGAGCCCTACTTCGCAAATGTATTGGCTTAAACAATTGAGATCTCTGCATGAAGAAGGGAACCCCATTGTTTGCTCACTTTAGCTAGTCTCATTCTATTATGAAGAATCTACTTCAATAGGCCATTGAGTTTCAAGATAATCTGCATCCTTTGTCTCTGCTTGGCACTTTACCTGAGTCTTGGAATGTATTTCGCACTACGATCTGTACCAACAAACTTGATGGGCTAAAATTGAAAGATGTAGAGAGTGCTCTTTTGATTGAAGAAATTAATAGGAAAAACAATGATGCTACCCGTATTTCACATATTTTATCCGTTAGAGGTGGCAAAAGTGGCCAAAAATATAATGATTGTCATGGGAAGAACTATCAAAAGTCTTGGTCTAAGTCACATGGACGCAGTAAGTCCCGTGGATGTAAGTCTGATCCTACATGCCGTTATTGTGGAAAAGCAGGACACATATGGTTGCAATGCCATAAGATGCACGATGACAAGTGCAAAGAAAAGGGGAAAGAAAAAGTGTAGGAGAAATCCAATGATCACAGTATTATACCTACAAAATCTAGCATAAAGATTGAGGAGATAAATGTCATGTAGCCTGAGGAGTTCGATGGCGACTACATCTTAGCAACCTCTTCATGTGATGCCTCTCATCTAATCGAGGCTCAACCTATGCATGCAAAATGTTGGCTCTTGGATTTGGGTGCATATTTTCATGTGACCCCCTATTGTGAGTGGTTTCATACCTATCGCAGTGTATCTATTTCTGTGCGCTTAGGTGATGACCTGTCTCTTGCTATTGTTGGCATTGGTGATGTCACTCTACAGTTTTCCTCTAGTAGCACTTTTGTTCTACATAATGTATGCCATGTACCTGCACTGACTAAAAGTTTTATGTCTGTTGGGTAGCTTGATGATACAGGTTATCATATATGCTTTGGTGATTTTGCATGGAAGATAACTTGTGGGAGGCTTGTTCTTGCAAGAGGTTCCAAGTCTGGTAGCCTCTACCCCTTGGTTGTATTTGGTATCATTGACCATGTTTTGATAGTGGGTTCTATCCCACAGGTATCTCTCTGGCATGCTCATCTTGGGCATATGTCGCTTAAGGGAATGAAAATGCTTAGTGCTTTACAGTATCTTCTGCCTTTTGACTACTTGTATTTTGAGTCGTGTGATAAATATTTATATGGTAGGGAGACTAGAAATTTGTATAAAAAGTTAAAGCACAATTTCGTATATTGTTGAAGAGATGTGACATGCTTTTACAAAATGTCTCGAAGATGGTGGCAGCATGCCTTGTTCTACATAATATATGTTTTGTGCATGGAGATAGTTTTGATAATGCATGGATACATGAAGTGACAGCGGAACTTGAGAGAGAAAGTAATGCACCTCGTCAATACATGTACCGGCAAAATAGTTTGAGGAATTGATTAGTAGAGGTTGTTATGCTAACAAACACAGGTATCATGCAAGCAATTCAAAGAGCTCAATTAGTGGAGCCAACATTGGGGGCAAGCCAACCTGGGGCAGCAACTTGAAGAAACAACATTGCTTGAGCCATGTTTCAAGAGAGGGAGAACACAAATTTGAGAACAGTCTTTGGTGATTTTGACTCTATGGAGGAGATCGACAACGAAGACAACATTGACTAAACTTCTGTAGCATCTGCATTGCAGGTGGAAAGTGGAAAGAGGGGTGGTGTGCTAATAAAATTTCCCTCTTTCCATCTTTTCACAGAGAGCTAGGTTTAGGGTTAGGTTTATTAATCACTCCCCACTCTCTTTTTCATTACTAATTTGTGTGAGTTTTATTAATCACTTTTTTAAAAGTTTTGTAACATCAATTTGTGATACTTATAGCCAATGATTGTGTAAATTGTGAATTGCAATAATAATTGTAAGTGCTAATAACGATTAATATGGATTAGTATGTCAGTAATATGTGTTAGTTTTATGAATTGTATCCCCTTTTCCCCATCAAGAACATGAACTTGTGTTATCTAGCATCAATGATTGTGTTTAATTAGGTATTCAAATATTAATTATTATGTTAATAATGATCAACATCCATAGCATCCCGTCATTCACATGTGATCAAGGGATAATTTGGGAAGTGTCCAATGTATAGGTAGTGGCCAGTGTGTAAACGATTGGTGCGGACAAAAGATGGATGGACAAGAAAAGTGTTTGCTGCCTAATGTGTAAGCAAGTGGCAAGGACAAGTGACCACCCAAGTCAACTTTTCTTGTGCCCACCAACTAGGCCCAGATTGGGTGGGCAATGGCAATGTGTAACCATCCTTATTGTATTTCTTCTCCTCTCAAAGGGCCTACTACTCCTTGCATCACGATTTCTTCACTCAGTTGCTCATCTGCATGTTTCATCTCCTTGACAGGTATAACTACATGTCTACATGGAGAAAGCAACCTGCAATAGGTGCTCTCTCTCTCTCTCTCTCTCTCTCTCTCTCTCTCTCTCTCTCTCTCTCTCTCTCTCTCTCTTCTCTCTCTCTCTCTATAGTTAAGCACATCTTCTTCATACATATGTATGGTTGCATGTATCGATTGAAAGCATGCTGGTGGAGGTGTTTAGTCTCTGAATTACCAATTTCTTTTTGCAAAGATTGATGGTTGCATTTTGGTAGGGGATCTGCAACATGAGGTGTTGATCTATGCATCAAATAATTGCATCCGCTAATTGAAGGCTAGTTCTTAGGAGTTGCTACCACAAGTGCTCTCTCTCTCTCTCTCTCTCTCTCTCTCTCTCTCTCTCTCTCTCTCTCTCTCTCTCTCTCTCTCTCTGTGTGTGTGTGTGTGTGTGTGTGTGTGTGTGTGTGTGTGTGTGTGTGGTGTGTGTGTGTGTGTGTGTGTGTGTGTGTGTGTGTGTGTGTGTGTGTGTGTGTGTGTGTGTGTGTGTGTGTGTGTGTGTGTGTGTGTGTGTGTGTGTGTGTGTGTGTGTGTGTGTGTGTGTGTGTGTGTGTGTGTGTGTGTGTGTGTGTGTGTGTGTGTGTGTGTGTGTGTGTGTGTGTGTGTGTGTGTGTGTGTGTGTGTGTGTGTGTGTGTGTGTGTTGCATGGTTTTGAATACAATGGATTATGGTTGTTTATAAATAGATTGATGCATGCACTGATATAAATACATTCATCAATTTTATTATTAATAGATTATGCATATGTGATGTGGATTTTGAAATGCATAATCCGAGTTTACAAATTATGCTTATGATGTTGGGGATGCATAAACTAATGCGATGATAGTATAAAATAATGCATAAATTAATATCAAGATAGCAATCAATTTTTTAATTAATTGACTGTGCATACATTGATGTGGACATGGGGATGCATAATTTGAGTTTACAAATTATACTTATGACATTGGGGATGCATAAACTGATGTGTCCATGGTGTAAAGTGATGCATAAATTGATATAAATTTATCGATTTTCTTTTTTATACATGGGTTGTGCATGGATTGATACATACATTAAATTGCATAATTCAAGTTTACAGATTATACTTATGATATGGTGGATGAATAAAGTGATGTGTAGATAGTATAAATTGATGCATAAACTAAAATAAAGACTTTGAACTGTTTTAAAAAAAAGAGATTAAGCATACATTGATGTGGGGTTTGAAATGCATAATTTGAGTTTATTATGCTTATGATGTGTGGGATGCATAAACTGGCATATACATAGTATAGAGTGATGGATAAGCTGATGTAAACTCATTGATCAAATGTTTTATAACTAGACTATGCATGGATTGATGTGGACATTGAGTTGCATAATCCGAGTTTATAGATTATGCTTATGATGTGTGGAATGCATAAAATAATGGGTAGACATTACAAATTGATGCATAAACTAGAATAAAGACTTTGATTAGTTTTTAAATAAAAAGATTATGCATGCATTAATGTCAACTTTGAAATGCATAATCTCAATTTTGGTACTATGCTTATGATGTGTAAAGTAATACATAAATTGGTGCATAAACTAATGTATAAATTAATTCATAAATCAATGTATAAATTGATGCCTAAACGAATCCATAAACTGGTGTATATGGTAGTATAAACCTATATCAATTTATGTATTACTTATATCAATGTATGTATAAGCTATACACTCATGTATGGATATGCATAAAATAATGTGGACATTGGAATATATAAAGCAATTAGGTTTCTTTATCAATGTTGTTTGAATACAAAGGAGATTACATATTTTTATACATAGATTGATGCATACACTAATATATAGACATTAATCACTTTTTTAATACATAAATTATGCATAAAGTGATGTGGACATTGAAATGCATAATCTGAGTATAGATTTGTACATTGATGTATGAAATGATTTGTATTATAAATAAACCGATGTTCAAGTTTATGTATAGATTATGCATAATGTGCAAGATTATGTGGATTTTTTCAAGATGATGTATGGATTATGCATAAATTGATGTTAATAAGAATGGACAAGACCTTGTTTCAAATGCTAAAACTCTCTTTTTCGTCATAAGTTTCAACTTAACTTCTTGTGTTCTCGAACATCTATTAAAGGTAATTATCATGTGTAAGATGGAGCTGAATGGAGTCATAAGAAAACAATCCCATCGAGGAGTTTCAACAACTCATGTCTCAAATGAGCTAGGATGCAATGTGTAAGAATGACTCAATGTAATTTCCTACATCACCTTGGCCTCCACACATTCCAAGCCACACTACTATGAGTGCATTTCCAAGCCACCCTCCATTGATCACTCCTTAGCCTCCTCAATTTGCAACATTCCAATGACCAAGATGATTGGGTGTAGAGGCAACTATTCTACACCCAATACTACATAGTACTTAGCATGGCCCCTCACAAATATAGCATGTATCACCTCCACAAGGACCACAAGCAATGAGTTCTTGTGATCCAACCCAAGATACATGTGATGAGTTTGATGTGAGTAGACCCAGGTGTCAATAGTGCCACAAGTCGAAAATGCCAACTAGCACAAGATCCAAAAACTACAAAAGAATAGTTTGCTCAATGCAAGGATGCATGGATAGTATAGCACATTCATATCTAAGCATCAATGAGTGTAGAGTTTTCCAAACCACCAAAGCGAGGAGTGGAAATTTGGTCCAAGGTAGTTACACAACTAGCATCATTATTTCCAAAGTTTGATAAGGATGGCAAGGCATGCAAGAAATGTTGGGGATGTGTCCATGAGTCATATAGAAGGGACAAGGCCCACAATTCTATAGCAAGTAATGATGATAAGATCACTTGCCAATGGTATGATCTTGTGGATACATATATATGGAATTGTGCCAATATTGACAATAACACATGCATTGGCCATGAGTGGTTTGTCTTCATTTGAAGATAATACTACAATTGTTTCCAATTATCCATGTGCAAGTGCTTAGGAAGACATTGTCTCCAATGAGCCTCCAAAGTTTGGGCTAGATCAAGTGACCACCCAAGGAGCACACCAAAAGAATGGTAGAAATATAGAGGAGTCTCTCAACAATGTCATGGATAGCACCACTTAGTTAATGTTAGCCAACCAAAATGCAAAGTCGAAGGAAAAGAAAGCATTTGAGAAGCATAGGCTCCTTATCATGGATACACTTGCCTCCCTTTGTTTGGTCTCTTAGATATAATCAAAAGTCTCAAAAAAGATTGATCAAAAAGTTACTTTCAAAAAATTAAGTTTCTCAAAATATGTTTAAATATAATAATAAATCTCTCCTCAATTTGTCTAATAATATTATATCCTTTTACAAATGAATGGAAAACAAAAGTTTATTGATAACCTGTGTAATTGGAGTTATATTTGCTATCATGGCAATGTTTGAGTTACTATTAAGTGATGTGGATGGTACCGATGAGGACACTATAAATTTTCATATACTAATGGAGTGCATGGCACAAGTTTATGTTGCTTGTCGAGCTAGGATAGCTCATTAATCGTTGATCATGATGGGCTTATCCTAGACCATAGACTTTTATGGAGTTGGGGCTTTTGGGGAGTTATTCAAATAGAATGTTTCAAAGCAAGTAACGAGTTAGTAGGCGCACATTTTCATATCTCGTTTTGTGAAGCTGGCACCACAAATAAGATGCAAGTACACAAATGATCAAAGAGCAATACCTGCTGATGAGAAGCAAGTCTTTGTGGCCCTACATCAGCTTGTGAGTAGCTCAAATTTAGGACTCATAGCAAATTTATGCAGTGTCTCGATATTGTTTACACAAATGGCTATTTTGGACTTTTGTGATGCATTGGTTGCATCTAGCTTGCATGGTATGTACATAACGTGGCCAACAACACAACAAATGCAAAAATATATAGACACATTTCAAGGCATTTGAGGTATACCATTTGTTGTTGGTGTAGTAGATGTCAATCATGTGCCAATCATTGCCCCAAGGGAAAACCACGAAGATTATTTTAATAGAAAGGGTTTCCACTTCAGTGATTCTTCAAATCACTATGGTGACCAATTGTGCTCTTTGGGACTGTAATATTGGTTGGGTGGGCTCTGTACATGATTGGAATGTTTTTCAATGTTTACATTTAAGAAAACGATGCTCAAACAAAACTTAGGGTCAATATTTTCTACTAGGTGATTATGCTTATCCTGCATGCTTTTAGATATTGCCTCCTTTTAAGGGTAGCAACAATGGACTATCGCTAGGACATTATTATTTGAACTATGTACAATCAAATAGTCGTATGTCAGTTGAAAGAGCCTTTGGAATCCTTAAAGCATGATATTTTTCATTTTATTGAAGAGATGTGATCTTCTTTTACAAAACGTCCCAAATATGGTGGTAGCATGCATTGTTCTATACAATATATGCATTATATTGCAAAGATAGTTTTGATGATGCATGGATACGTGAAGCGATAGCAGAACTTGAGAGAGAAAGTAAGGCATCTCAATAAGACATGGACCAACAAAGTAGTTTGAGAAATGGATTTGTGGAGGTAGCTACATTAACCATCACAAATATGATGCAAGAAATTTAAAGAGCTCAATCACCAGAGCCAACACCAAGAAATTTAAAGAGCTCAATCAACAAAGCCAACATCAAGATCCAACCAACTAAGGGGAGTAGCTTGAAGGGACAATTTTGCTCAAACCATATTTTGAGAGAGAGAGAGAGAGAGAGAGAGAGAGAGAGAGAGAGAGAGAGAGAGAGAGAGAGAGAGAGAGAGAGAGAGAGAGAGAGAGAGAGAGAGAGAGAGAGAGAGAATGATATTTGGAATTATGACTCTACGGAGGAGATCAATAACAAAGATAACGAAGAATTCTCTTGCATTTTGCATTGCAGGGGGGAATGTGGAAAGAGGGGTGGTATATTAATTAATTTTCTCTCTTCCCACCTTTCCACACAGAGCTAGGTAGATCTATGCCTCACAATGTTAACCCTCAAAAGACCAATATAAAAAATCTGGAAAATCGGAAGTGGAAGACAGCCCCAAGGCAAGAGGAAGACGGAGGGCAAATGCGCACTAAGGAAAATTTGAAGACACAAAGCACATGAAAAAATTCTAAATGTAAGAGAGAGGTACACAAGAATAAGGGCACCTTAATATTTTTGGAAAAAGAGTGCTAGGCATACTGTAATCTATTTTGTAAAAGAGGACTGGGCTCTCTCCCGTGCAAGTACACTAATAGGAAAGGAGGAGGAAAAAGGGTGGAGAAATGGGGACCAAAAAAGGGATGGCTGCCCAAGGAGGAGATAGGGCATGTATAAAAGTTAAAAAGTGAATGAAGAAGCTCATTCTTGGTGTGTGGCCAAACTTACTCTCTTCTTGTTTCTTGCTTCTTGCTTCATTCTTATGTATGAGAGAGGGAGAGAGGGAGTGTGAGAGAGGGAGAGTGTTGTGAGAGAGTGAGGGACTATGGAGAAGCTCTTTTCTCCTCTCTTCGTATTCTCCTTCTTCTCTTCTCTTTTTTCATTCCCATGGCTATGGAGCTTGAAGCTTGAAGCTTGCTTGAAAGAGAATTTTGGTATCATCGCACTTGTATGTTCCAAGTATGATCTAAGTCTTCCTTGATGTTTATTGAATGAAGTTAGAACCCTGGGTGTAGCAATAAGTGGTGCATGCAATTGTTTCAATCGATTTTGTGTCATCATTTGGTGTGTTTTATTTGCCACTCGAACGACGTCCCTAGGACTCGGACTGCCGAATCCTCACACTAGACTTGGACGTTCGAGTAACTTTAGTCCCACTCAGACTCGGATAGTCCACTTGGACTCATACTTCTAAACCATCTTAAGTCCACTTGGATACTCAGACTCGGACCACTTTTGGGCCTTCGACAATTGACCCATAGCCTCGGATGGTGAACTTGGACACTTGAATGGGCACCCCTCATTTGAGTTCAAGTGACCACTTAGATGGTCATAGAGCCCACTCGAACAATGAAGTTTGGGACTCAGACGGGTGGTCTAGAACACAATTTTTGACAATTTTGACTACTCTAGGACCTGTTAAGGCCAACATCTAGTTGGCTAGCAATCCAGGTTGAAACTCAAACTTGCAGATGAGACCATAGAGTTTATTGTCATGAGAACTTTAACCTAAGAGTCCAAGAGTGATTGAAATCCCTTGGTAGATAGTCAATTTGACTGCCTTGGATGATTACCCCATTAGACCACATATCAAAACCCATGAGAGATCCAAAATAAACTGTTATAAGTAATCACAATTCATGTGAAAGAGCTACAACTGCATGAAAATAATTGATAAAAGTGTGGATGTGATTGATTTCATCGAAGGTTGCACCCTACATCATAAACACTTAAGTGCATATGAAAATTGAAAAGCCTAATTTCACATAGCTCATATTAAGTCGCACCACTCAAGTATGTAAGTGTGTATATACTTGTGAGATTGATTGGATTAACAAGGAACACAGTAAAGGGGATTAGCTAAGAAACAAACCCACCAGTAGGAGTGCAACTCCAAAAATCGGACAAGTGATCCATGACACCAAAGACAAAGATATAGGAAAGATAGAACCATTAGGCCACTGGAAAGGAAGGACCAACCAAGATTAGAGGCACTTCTTTAGCCGGCCTATTCAACCTCATAGAAATACTAGTGGGTCAAGAGACAACCACCATGGCAAGTACTAGTTCAAATGAGAATGACCTCGAACTTGACCTTGACTTCAATGTAGCAGGGTACTCGGATGCCATCTGATGACTTATCACATAGTATGACCAATAGATAAGGATAACACATAATGGAAGACCTGGCCAATATCATAGTCGATCTTGAGGATGAGAGGAGGCTAGGAAGAATTGCACTACAGTGTATAGTGACCTATAACCAGGAACAACGAGCTTAGAGATCATGCCAAGAGAGAGATCTCAAAGGGGTTCACAAGATCCTATCCATCTTAGGTAGAGATAGAGTGGGAGAAAATGCCAATAGGGAGAGAGCCTTAGAAGAAGATCTTACAGTGAGCAAGCTGCTCATAAAGCGATTGTTAGACAACACCAATGCTGAGCAAAGTGGAGTAGCCTTGGCAACATCATTGCTAGATGAGTTGGGAGTTGCTCCAAATACTAGAAGCCAAATGAAGATACCCATAGTGGACAAGAAATTGGACAAATATCAAGTAGGAAATAACCCCTACAACTTCGTCGAGTATTTTAAGAAAGTGTGTGAGGCTAACAACCTCATGGACCCCACTCAACGGGAATAAGCATTTGTTCTTTGCTTAGGAGATGAGGGACGAACTTGGTTTACCAGTCTAGATAATCCCAAACTTAATAATTTCAATGGTCTAAAGGATCTTTTCATCAAGAGATTCTCGAAAGGCAGGATACTCTGACAACCTCATCATTAAGCTGATGAATATTAGCCAAAAAGACAAAGAGGACATACAACACTACATAACTCACATGAGGAGTCTCTACAAGAGGATACTTGCAATGGTTGAGCATCCAGTGAGAGAGCGATATCCATCGTATTCATCAACAAGATCTGCAATGAAGGACTCTATAAGGCCTTAGCGAGCAACTCGAACCTGCAAAGGGATGTGCTAGCAAGAGTCTTTGAGGAGGCTATATGAGTGGATGACTTGCTCAAAGAGAAAAGCTCTAGGGCTACACAGCAAGAGAACAACACATTTAGAAATGCTGAGAGAACCACAACACTTAGCGAATGATTATCCCCTAGCAAGCAAGTTAAGGGAAAGAATGTTAGCTGGACCCAAGCGATAGTTGATCTAACAGAGTTGACCAGACTACAAGAGTCATTGCAAAGGCCAATGCGACCTTACATGCAATGTGTGCATTGTGGAGGGAACCACCTACCATTTGAATGTCTCGATCCCAAGTCCCGCCCTTGTGCCAACTACATAATATTTGGGCATGATACTATGCATTGCCGATTGCCAAGACGGTTACCATACCAACAACCTTATGCTTAACCACAGTAGTCAAGAGTTAGGCAGCCTAACTTTGGAAGAGCCCCTTTGGCTCTACTTGCACTAATGATTCAAAGCCGAATAAGTCACTCCAAGGATTCGATAGGAATCCCTAGACCACCAAGACCTATAGTGACCCACCCACCCAAGCGATGCTCCGGTGCACTTTGTAGAGGAATCACTAGAGGAAGGCTCATACATAAACCCTTATGTTTTTTATGACAAGGAGGGTAATCCCATACTAATTGACTTTAGACATGTGCCAGTCATGGCTTTAGGCAAAGGGAGAGGTAGAGGCCTAGAAGAAGGTCAGAACCATGAGCCCATAGCATGTTGGACATGTGACCATCCAAGGAATATCTCATCCCACTACCTTGAAAAGGAGCAAGAAAATAGAGAGAAGACTGACTTGAGGTGTCTTGAGAGTCAAGCATCTATTCATTGATTGTCCTAGGAAAAAACCCTTCACTAGTTCAATAATCGTGCCATCTTTCTTAGACTCTTTTGTATCGAGTCACGTGACAACAATGCCACAACCATCCCCATAAATGTCATGACACAAGCCCAAACAAAGCATGCCAATATTTCATTACCTAGACCTAGCAACCTAGATGTAGCCTCTATAGGGAAGAAGAGTCTGCGAAGGAGAAGAAAGGGGATTGATACAAAATAACACTCAAAATAGAGATACAATGCAAAAGGGAATCGTAGACATAGGAGCAAGAGTTAGTGTACTTAGCCATGCAGTCTTGCAAGCTTGGGGAAATCCACCGGTAGAAACTGCACAGTTCAATGTCACTCCTAGTGAATGTGATGAAAATCAATTGGCCTTTAAAGGTAGCAGAAATTCAATTCTCTGTGAACTTTATAGCCATGAAGGGAGTGGATTATGATATTTTGCTAGGAAGATCTTGGATGAGAAATGCCCAAGTGATAGAGGATTGGGGTAATGGCATGATATTCTTAGGCAATAGATTAGAAGCAGTCCTCCTAGTAGAGATGGACACTTGGAAAGCCTCATCATGGACCTAGATGCCATCTCTGCCATGCTAAAGGATGACTCACAGACTAGAAGTAATTATGGACCTCTAACTAAGTACATTCCTTATCCTGAGGATGAGTGAGACTAGATGCATGTATTGGCAACCATTGATTTGCCATTCTTAGATAATGAGAATCAATATAGGCAAGCTATAGACTTAGCTAGCAAACCTAACAAAGCCACAACTTCTAACCTATCGACCATAGTGCCCCTATGCATGATGGCCAGGAGTTCCATTAGCCGATTGACACCAATCACCTATCATGTCCCAACTAAAAAATTGGAACTCCATAGAATCCTCGAGTATTTGTCAAGTGACCTAGCTGGCAGCCCAGTTGCAAACCTAAAGCCCCTCAAGGATCTCAAGGAGAGTAAGAAGTGTCGATGGACTAAGGTCCGTGACTTAAACTTGTTATACAACTAGGCTCTCATTATAAGTGAGAAAAACTTGAGGACATGAATATTGAAAACAACTCATAGTCTGAGTATGAAGATTTTGATAATGAGTATAAAGACCAATGTTCCATTAGTGAAGAAAGTAGAGAGGAAGTGGAGACCATAGAATATGACAAAAATGGAAGAGTGATCAAGAAAATTAGAACAGACTCTAAACCCTGAGAGGTCGACACAAGGAGTTGTTAAGGTAGATTGCGATTGAACTTGGCTAGAATACCTAGAGATAGTAGATTATGAGCACGTAGGATTAAACCAGCTTGGCACCACATCATTATTTGGAGTGGAGTCACCCTCAAGCTATGATCACCAGGGGAGACAACCTCTTTCAGTGAGGATTGTGAGTATAAATCCAAGTGAGAGGTAAGCTCTGATAGCAACCTTGAACTGCCTCAACCACCTAGTACCAAATGCACCAAGAGGGACTTCTTAGTCCACCTAAATTGCAAGAGGATAAAGGAAGAGAGAAGGAAATAGTTGAAGTCTTCAGAAGCTGACCAATTGAAGAAATCCTAGGATTTGCCCAAGCGCTTCATGAAGTTTAAGAAGGGTAATCGAATAGTGGTGTTAGTAGGATCCAAGTGGAAAGGGAAGGCAAATGAACCCATTGAAGGACCATCCAAAGTTAAGGAAGTCAACTTGGCAAGGGAAGGGGACAAAGCCTTGACCCTTGTACATAATGGATGACCTAACTAAAGACGAAGAGACTAATCTCATAAATCTCTTAAGGGAATTCTCCAATGTGTTTGCATGGTTCTTAGACGAGTTGAAAGGAATAGATCCAAGTATCATGACTCATAATATTCCCATGATCCCCGATGCAATACTACTTAATCAATGACCATATGCCTAAGCATGCACATGCAATGAAGGAAGATATTGAGAAGGTATTAAATGTAGGATTCATTTATGAGATAGAGCACATGGACTGGGTATCATCCATAGTGAAGGTCATGAAAAAGAATGGAATGATTCGAGTGTATGTGAACTATAAAAAGGTCAACACAACTACAAAGAGAGACAACTACCCATTACTATACAATAAGCACATTCTAGAGAGAGTGGTACGAAAGGAAGCCATAGACTCCTTGAAATTCAAGGAAGCCATAGCCATAGACTCCTTGAAATTCAAGGTTATTGAAGACCTTCTCCATTCGATCAACTTCAAGGGAGTTCAATACTCCTTAGGCCACACAGGGTACTACCAGTGCTTTGTGCTAAACTATGCATTGATTGATAAACCTTTGTACAAGCTATTGATAGTATTTGAATGGACCGAAGAAGATCAACAAGTCTATGAAAGGCTTAAACAGGTGCTCTAACTTCAGCTCCTATCTTGAGAGCCCTAGATTGATCCATTATTTTCCATGTGCACATTGATGAATCAAAGTTTGCCATCATGGGGGTAGTGTGATGCCAACCTGGTGAGCATAACCTTGATTATCTAGTGAGCTTTGCTAGCAGACAACTCATTGATATGGAAACAAACTATTCCACAACAGACATGGAAGGGTTAGCCATGGTGTTTGTTGTAAAGAAGTTTAGACATTATCTTCCAACGACACTCTTTACCTTCTTCATGGATCATCAAACATTGCTTTATCTTATGAACAAACCATACGGCAATAGGACACATTGCTTGATGGTTATTTTTGCTTTTGGAATTTGACTTCTCTATGGTAGTACACAAGGCAAACAACACTATATGGCAAATCATATGTCATGCATACCCACAAGTGAAGCGACTTGATAGGGCATCATTGATGACCTACTAGATGCACATATTTTTAGAATGTCCAATACGAAGAACAAGACTTGTTTAGAGAAAACCTCAGACTATATTGGGTGGATGACATAGTCTACATCTTAGAAAATGGATTGCCTGGACGACCCATAGAAAAAGCTAGGTTAAAGAGTCTAATTTTGAAGATCCAATCCTATCAATTGATTGTTGGTGAATTATATCGATTAGGACAAGATGGACTTTTAAGGAGATTTATCTACGAACACAAAATGCATGATGTGCTCACATAGAAGCACATGGCAGGATTGCTAGAGGACATTTTAGTGGAGACACCACACCATGCAAGGTGCTCCAGTTTCAACTATGGTGGCCTACGCTATAATTTGATGCAGTTAAGTTTGTGAAACACTGAATGCCAAATGGACCAAAGTCCTTGTTCATATAATAATAAAATGAAGTTGACCCCATTGGTCACATGCCAACCATTTGAGAAATGGGAAATCAACTTCATTGGTCCAATCAACCCTACGGCATAGTACTCACAAGCCAAGTACTTCATTGTTGCCACATAGACTATCTCACCAAGTGGGAAAAAGCTCCAAGAAACTCACAAAAATGATGTGAGGACTATGGCCAAGTTCCTTTGGGAGCAAGTGATCTCACGGTTTAGTTGTCTCATAGAGTTGGTTAGTGACCAAGGCACACAATTCATCTGTGAAGTGATTGCTCACTTGTTATCCACCTTCTTGATAATCCATAGAAAATCCTCACCATATTATCCTCAAGCTAATAGTCAAGCTAAATCCACGAATAAGATCTTAGTGAATGTCCTAACAAAGGTAGTCTCTGCTTCACACAAGACTAGGACAACAAGCTCATGGCAGCTTTATGGGCATATAGAATGACCTATAAAATGGCCATAGGACAGACCTTGTTTAGACTGACCTACGAAACTAAAGCGATTCTACCAATGAAATTCTTTGTTCCAAGCTTGAGAATAGCAGTCCAGGAGAGATGGGAGAGCAGAGCATGGACAAATCGTTTGGTAGAGTTAGAACGCCTATCCTAAGACTCGTCTCATTGCAACCCATGCCCTAATATGTGAGAAGGCGTAAAAAAGAGAGTTAGTTTGACAAGCATGCCAAACAAGGAGACTTCGAAACAAGGAGATCTAGTCTTGCTATACTTTTTTAAGGGACACAAGGAGAAGATGAAATTCAGGGGATTGAGACCTTTCAAGGTTCGCAACATTAGTAGAACAAGTAATGTAGAATTTGAAACATTAGAGGGGGAGGGCATAGGCTTTTTCAATGAAAGTTGCATAAAAAAGTATTGCCCTCCATCACATCCACTCCATGAACCTCCAATGATAGAATCACCAATGAATGTGATAGTTGCACCTGTCACTAAACAATAGGATGAGAATGAGGAAGCAGTGGCACTTGCCTACCTAGCTGTAACAATGATAGCTCAAAAGGCATACCCATTTGATGTGCTAATTGATGAGGGAGCTACCTATAACATCGTAACGTATGATCACTAGACCACTATTGGTCGACCCCAATTGCAACCAACCAATATAAGACTCAACCTATTTGGGGAGTAGTCCTATCCACTCTTCAGGAAGTGCAAACTAATGGCTTCTATCGAGACTAAGAGCCTATCCATCATCTTTAATGTACTATCTAACAAACAAAAAGTGTTGGCAAGGAATCACTGTTAGGTCACATGTTTTCATTGTAATGCTGACTATGACTCGTAGGGCATCCACCTTATCATAGGTAATGTTAGAATAGTAACGCCTTTCAGCAAGGGCATCACAGTTGTCCAAAAGCCTGTAGTACCACTGGTAGTTAACCCTAGTGTCAACTCTAAGGAGGGGGTAGTGCACCACAACAAATACCCATTGTGAAGTCCCACCAACATTTAGAAACCACACCCAAAGCTACGGATCCAACAATTAAGTGGGTCGCCACAAGCGTAGACCACAACCTCACAAAAGCCAATCATTAGGAACTCATAATTTTCATGCTTCACACTCTAGACCTGAATAGAGGAGTTGGTGCCCCTATGGTACACAAGTGACTAGGCTACGCTGGATCCCAAAAGTCCTAATACATGCCCAAGGTTACTATGAAGGTAATACTTTGGTGTGCCTACCCAAACTCACAAGTGGCATGTATGCCCCCCCTCAATTGTAGGTTCCAAAAAATAATGCCCAAAAACGTAAATCAAAATAGGGTAAGAGAAAATCCAAAAAATAAGGGTGCTCAATCCATGAGTCCACCAATAGCCTATCGACCAAAAGCTCAACCAATCGTCAATGAGCAACCAATCATAAAAGAGATCCCACCTAATAACTTTGATGTGATCACCACTACATAATGTGATGATAAAGCATCGAAACACCACATACCAACCTATCCTATCCAATTAAACCAAAGCCACTAGTAAGCCTTAAGCCATCGTTGCAATGACAATCCATTCTTGAATTAGCTTCCAACATGGCCATGGACATAGGAGATGACTTAGTAACATGTATCTGATGATTGGACTCAACTTTCACATTGTTTGCTAGAAGTTATGAATGCTTCGACCTAGGCCTACTTGACAAACACATCGTAAATGAGGTACGTTCCTGGCCGTGTTCTTGGGAAGAATACTGATTCATCTTCACAAAGGTATTCAACATTGCAAAATAGGTGATGGCCAATGAAATTTCAAGAGAACAGGCCTTAAGAAAATGCTTAATCATATCCTTCAAGAAGAGCATTACTCATTAAACCATGATCAAATATACACGGTGCATTAGTGATCATGGACTACATGATAGACTTTGAGGGTCTCTAAATGCAAGTTCCTTCATGAACAATTAAAAGTGTGTGGAGTGCTTTGTGTTTATGTATGCATTTGTGATGGGGTTAGTGTATTTTACAAATTAAATGGTGTGTCTAGTACACAAAGCATGTGCAAAAGTGATTAGCTGGGGCGAGTGGAATTTTATTTAGATTAAGGTGTAATTGTTTGGTGTGAATGCACATGGAAAATGTGAGCAATGGGTTCATTTTTATCAATTAATTTTGTGGCTACATGTGAAGGAAGAAGGAAAAGATGACAACCTAGAGGCTATGTGCACCTTAAATCTGATGGCATAGTGGAAAAGAAACTTGATGGCGACTGCATCCATAAAATATATCACATGGCAATAAAAGTAATTTGAATAGATGTAGCATAAGAAAAATGCACACATATCCATAAAAAATAAAAAATAAACAATAAGTGTGTTATGCAATTTCAATTTATTTTACATGCATGTGCATGTTGTCTATTTGTTTATTTAAAGATAAAAATAAAAATAAGAATAACAAATCATGTAATGAATACATGTAATGGGTCTTTGGTTCATGTTCTCTTTAAATATATTTTTTTGTTTCTTTTTTTAAAGGAGTATTTGGGATAAGGACATGAGGATAAATTTTGGGATTTTATGGATTTTTGTTAAAATTGAAAATTATTTTGGTGTTAGTATTGTGTGTTTTTCTTATCATTATAATCATTTTTTATATTTTATGTTTGCTTTTTAATTATTTATTTTAAGTTTGAGTCTTTTCTCGATTTGCAATATATATTTGACATGTGTTTGGGATTTTCTTATTTAATTTGGTGTATTTTTAAAATCTATTTGTTTTTTTATTTGTGATTTTCAAATTAAATTTTCTTTGAATTTTTTAAATGTCCATATATCTATTATGAAAAGAATGTGTGAATTTAGGGCAATGAACTGCTCTACTAAGCACGTAGTGTGTGAATGTAGGTGTTCGAGACACTGATGAGACCACGTGTACATCTTGCACGTGAACATAGACTAAGAAACCATGAACACCAGTAACAAAGAAAACTAGCACACAAACATGAGTAAACAAGAATCCCAAGGCAGCATCTAACTCATCTGAGTGAACAACTCCGTGGAGGCTATGTAAAAAATAATGGCAATACTCATATGCAAACAACAATCAAGAACACAAGGGGATGGTGGATTTCTTTGCTTGGGAAGAGGGGCTTGCAAAAGGGGTTATGAGAGTTGGTTTCTTTTGCGTTTTCTCTTTATGCATGCTAAGTGTTTTTTTTTTTGGTGCAGGGGGGGGGGGGCTACAAGGGGATTTACGAGGGGTAGTGGTTGGGGGAATGGTGGGATAGGAAAGGGGGCTAAGTACTATGCTCAAACATATGGTGTAAATTTGAAAAGGCATTTGATCCAATGCTAGGATGGTAACTATTAGATGTGCGATTGATTTGGCAGCAACCAAAGATTGGACTTTATAATAGATGGATGTAAAGAATTCCTTATTGCATGGTGATTTGCAAGAAGAGATGTATATGGAGCAACCAATAGGTTATGAATATTTGAAGCATCCCACATATGTGTGTAGTGTAAAGAGTGCTCTATGGGCTAAAGCAATCACCTAGAGCATGGTCATACAAGTCATAGTCATCTATGTGGATGACCTAATTATTACATGTAATAGTGATAGTGGGATTGTTGATATCAAGGGCATTTGAAACTTAAAATGAAGGATATTGGTGAGCTAAGATACGTTATTGGCATTGATGTAATCAAATGTGATTATGGCATTTGGCTTTTCCAAAGACTGTGTGGCTTGGATATGATGTCCAAGTATGGTGTGACAACATGTAAGCCTCTTTCAAGCAAAATGTAAAGTTGAATGTGTTGGGAATAAAGGCCTCGTGCCTTTTAAATGTGCTCGCGTGTGAACACACCCTTAGCACTTGTACTTACACATATATATCTATCTAAAAACCTAAAGGTGCACACTCGTCATTGTACTTGAAAATGTGCTCACTCTCAACTCTGCTCTCTCTCACTCTCTCTGGCTCTCACTGCGCAAAGGATAATCTGTCTCAATCGTCGTGTCTAATCGATCCCTACCAATTGGTATCAGAGCGCAGGCGTGGGCGACAGGACTGACGGAGGCGTGTAGCAGTGAGGACGGCTGAACGGCGTGCAACAGGTTGTGGATAGGCAATAGTTGCTCCAAGCGACAGTTCCAGTGTGCATCCGAGTTGTAGGAAGGCTCGTGAGTAGAGGAGATAGTCGACTGGTTCAGAAGTGTGACGGGTAGCAGCAGTCGATTGGTGCACAAGCGCAGCGGGACTGGTCGTAGCGGGTAGTAGTCGACGGGGTGTTGACCAGCAGGTGCTGAGGACGCGCATTAGCAAGCGCATGACGAACGGAACTGTCAGTGGGGCTCACGGCGACGCCTGGTGGGTCAACGGACCCGTCATAATTTTTGACAAAATCAGTTTTTTTTTTTAGATTCCTTGTGTCCACTGATGAGCGTTCATGTGTGGAGGCACAGCTTCCGAATTTCATGCAACTGTGGCCCATATTTTTGGGGCTTTTCCCGAATTTGGGGATCTCAACATAGAATTGGACAATCTGACTCAAAAATTGCAAAGTCAGTGCACATTTGCCAGGGAATATTGGGGCTTTTCACATTTCAGTGAAATTCTTTCAATTTCACTGAAATTAGTGCACATAGAACTTGGAAAATTTGGGGATTTGTCCAGATTTCGTGCGAGCAAGATGCAACAGTGATATCTGTCTCAGAAATTGCAGGAATTTGTGACATTTTGTCCCCGACATTTGGGGCTTTTAATGTACATGCACAAATTGGGCTGAAATTAACCCAATTTCTCAACATTAAGGCACATTGGACTGCGTGCAATTTGGGGCTTTTAGAGTTTGGGCAAAATCTGTGCTGCATTTGGGCATTTTATGTACATGTAGGTTGAATTCTGCACAATTTGGACACAACACTTGGTAAAATTTGGGGGTTTTGCTAAAATTGCTCTATTTTGGTAAAACTGGCTTGTCCTATGTATGACAGAGAAAATGCAGATGTGTGTTTGATGCTTTGAGCACAAAATTTTGGGGCTTTTGACAGTTCATCTCAAATCTTATGTACATGTACAATAGAAATTGCAGCTGAAATTTTGGGATTCCTCATGTAATGTGATGCATATGCCCTTGGAACAACTGTAATCAGTTGGATAATGCTGTAGCACATGGTTTGATGCTCCTGAAAATTTAAATACAGATCTGAAATCTGTGCTTCTGCATGGTCATTTATTGCCGATTGGTACTTGTTTGTACCTTGGTCACTTGGGTGATAGTTTGGGCCTGCATTTACTAGTTTTTTTGTCACATTTGGGCTGAAAATCATGGCTGGCAGCAATGACAGCAGTAATTTGATGCACATAAAGAAGCTTGAAGGCGCACATAATTTTGTAGTTTGGCAAAAATAGTGCTACAATATCTTGTTACAAAAGAAGTTGGCAAAGCTGATCAAAACCAAAGGGGCAAAGCCTACGGACATGGATTAGGACGAATGGGATGAGTTGAATGAGCTTGCATGCTCAACCATAGAGCTATCGATTTCCAATGCCTTGCTCTTCAACATTCAAGGTTTGGATTTTGCATATGCTATATGGACTAGACTGGAAGAATTGTATGCACAGAAGAGTGCTGCAAGCAAAGTGTATTGGCTGAAAAAGCTTATAGATTTGCGTATGAAAGAAGATACAACAATGTCTACTCACTTGAGTGAGTTTAACTCCATTTTTAGCCAGCTGGTTGCCTTGAAGTTCATGATTGATGAGGAATTTAAGGCTACTACCTGCTGAAAGAAGCCGGCTTTGTTAGGACAAGTGACTTGATCATCCTGCCTAACTGCGATTCTGCCATAGCTCGGAGCTCCACACTTGATTTTCCCAATCAGGAGAGCGGCCATAGCCAATCGTTCTACATCAGGCAATTGTGTGTAAGCTCAAGAGAGTCACAGATTGGCTCAGCGCAGGCATCTTTGCAGCCTTCTTTGCATCGTTGGATAGGTGCTCCTGCATGAGGCTGGACACCTACGGAGGAGGAGCTACGATGAATTGTGCTGTTTCTGCGAGATCACAGTATCATCGAACTCAGGGTGCTTCTTGATGAGACGTTTGAATTTGCGTAGTGGAACAGTCTGCTTTCTATGTGACTGAGCTACCTTGTACAGGTCTTTATAGGTTGGTTCTTCTGTCTTACTACTGCTACTTTCATCCATACCCTTCACATCAATAACAGAGCTAGGCGAAGTAGCATTGGAAACTTACGAACCAGAATTGTGCTGTGGCTGCATAACTCCAGGAGCACTTGTATTACCACTATGCACAGATATAGCACAGTGCACAGCCCCTCAGCTACAACATAACAACGGAGACTGTCTACAGGAGGAAGCACAGCTGTTGCATGCTGCATAGACTCGTACCTAAGAACCTCCATGACTAACGGCTGAAGTGCTGGGTGATCAAGAAAAATAGACTGTGCCTTCAGCCGAGGATCACATTGTAGAAGTTTATCAAAATGGCGATTCAATACACCAACTGGGAACTGAATGCAATGATGCCTGCAAATGGTAGCAGCTGTCATCCACTGTTGGATCACTTGGAGCATGTACCATCTCATCTATCACGGAGTCCATCTCCAATTCCATTTGCCCATCTTATCGTCCACACTTGAGTCATTTGCCACTTGGGTCATTTGCAGAATTGATCAGAGATAATAGCCTGCCGCACATGCTCCAGGGCTTCTCCCATTCCTGCCATGATAGCTCTGATACCACTTGTCAGAGAGAGAACCAGGGAGAGAGAAAGAGGAGAGAGAAGACTACAGAGGAGAGAGAAAGACTGCAGGAAGAGAGAGAATAAGAGTGACGAGGAGAGAGAAAGACTAGATTTAGAGAGAGAAAGACAAGAAAGAAGGGGAAGCCATAGAAGCTGTGAGCAAGAAGGGAGAGAAAGTCTGTAATTGTATTAATGTGTCAAAAAGATATGTAAAATTACATGTCCTCTCCTTTTATACCAATGTCAGTGTGACATGGCATAATATAAATATTATTTACACTAATTCCTTATTCTCAGCTTCTTACATGCGCGATGATAAGCGCAATGAAAAGGGAAAAGAAAAAGTGCAGGAAAAGTCTTCTGAGCGTAGTATTGCACCTGCAAAGTCCAGTGTGAAGATAGAAGAGGTTAATGTCATGTAGGCCACTGATTCAGATGATGATTACATACTTCCAGCTTCTTCATGCGATGCCTTACAGGCTTCTAAGATACATTCTATGTATGCGCACTGCTGGCTCTTGGATTCGGGTGCGTCCTTTCATGTGACACCCTATCGAGATTGGTTTCATACCTATCATACCATGTCTGGTTCTATGCATCTTGGTGATGATATGTCTCTTGACATTGTGGGCATTGGAGATGTTAGGCTGTAGTTTTCTTTTGGCTATTCTTTTGTTTTGCATGATGTATGCCATGTACCTGCATTGACTCGCAGCCTTATGTTAGTTGGAAAGCTTGATGATGCAGGGTATTTTGTGTCTTTTGGAGACTCTACATGGAAGATTACTCGTGGCAGGCTTGTGCTTGCAAGAGGTGCCAAGTCTGGCAACCTCTATCCCTTACTTATATCTAGAGCTACATTGGATCATGTTTTGTCTGTGGGTTCTATTCCCCATGTATCCCCTTGGCATGCTCGTTTAGGGCATATGTCTCTTAAAGGAATGAAAATGCTCCATACTTTGCAGTATCTTCCGCCTTTTGACTCTTCACATTTTGATTATTGTGATCATTGTTTGTATGGCATGCAGACTCGAAATACGCATAAAAAGTCTGGTAAGAAACGCATGGGTGAGCCCTTGGCTCTTGTGCACTTAAATGTATGTGGGCCCATGCCCTGTCAGTCACTTGGTGGGGCAATGTACTTTGTTACTTTCATAGATGATTACTCACGTAAGGTTTGGGCTTATCCCATAAAGAGAAAATCCGATGTCTTGGACATATTTCAGCGTTGGCTTACATTGGGAGAGAACCAGTCTGGGAATAGGCTGAAATGCCAAAGGTTAGATAATGGGGGTGAGTATATATCGCATGCTTTTGAGCAGTTTTGTGATGAGTGGGATATTAAGCGTCAGTTGACAGCCCCTTACACCCCTCCCTAGAATGGGCCCGTAGCATGCTTAGCCAGGCTGGCTTATCGTAACACTTTTGGGCTGAGGCAGTTAGTACTACAGTGCATCTCATTAACAGGTCGCCTAGTAGTGGCATTGACTTTCAGGTTGCAGAGGAGGTATGGGCAGGCAAGCCCCCCTCTTATGATCATTTGTGTGTCTTTGGATGTGAGGCATTCTACCATGTGCCCAAGGACAAACGCAATAAGTTGGATCCTAAAAGTGTCAAATGCATTTTCATTGGCTATGGAGATGCAAGAGAGATGGGTTACCGTCTATGGGATCCGCAGGCGTGAAAAGTGATCCACAGCCATGATGTCATCTTTCATGAGGACAAAATGCATATGCAGCCTGAGAAAGTGGTTGAGGTACGTAGAGTTATCTTTCAGGAGGAGCCACCTGCTCCTGTTCAGCCCGCCGCTCCACGGCTAGCTAGACAGAGTGCAGCATCACTAATGCTCATGGCCTAGATGTTAGATGTGTTGATGTTAGACAGGATGTTGGTTAGGCAGCAGAGCCTGGGTTGAGGTGTTCTACTAGAGATAGACCACCTCTTAACCATTTTGCGCCCTCTATGGATTATGTACTGGTTACAGATGCAAGAGAGTCTCTCACTTATGATGAGGCTATGCACATGGGTGATTGTCACTCTTGGGATAGGGCTATCCAGTTTGAGCTTGACTCATTGCATAAGAATCCCTGGACACCCCAAGCCAGAATATAAGGCTCGATTGGTTGTTTGCTAAGGATTTTAAGCAAGAGCATGGTGTTGACTTTGATGAAGTCTTTTCTCCTGTGGTCAATATGACCACCCTATGCTTAGTCTTGGCCTTGGTTGCATAACTTGACTTGGACTTGTACCAGATGGATGTCAAGTCGACTTTTTTACATGGGGACTTGCATGATGAGATTTACATGGAGCAGCCTAAGGGCTTTGTAGACCCTGGCAGGGAACACCTAGTGTGCAAGCTAAAGAAGAGTATATATGGCTTGAAGCAGGCACCTGGGGAATGGTACCATAAGTGTGATGCCTTCATACAGTCACAGGGCTATAGCCGCAATGCTATGGATCCGTGCTTGTACATGAAGAAAGCCCGTGACGGTTCTTTATTGATTTTGGTACTCTATGTGGATGACATGCTTTTAGCAGGGATATCTCATGAGGAGCTAGATGCTCTTAAGGCTCAACTCAAGAAGAGCTTTGAGATGAAAGATTTGGGACAGGCCTCTCATATACTTGGTATGCGCATTACGTGTGATAGATCTCAGGGACTACTCTATTTGTCACAGAGGGAGTACATTCATAAAGTCCTTGAGCACTTCCGCATGCAGGATGTTAAGCCTATTGGCTATCCATTACCCTCTCATGTGAAGGTTTCATAGGCCAATTGTCCGCAGACAAATGAGCAGAGGGCTGACATGGCCAAGATTCCCTATGCATCATCCGTGGGCAGTCTTATGTATGACATGATAGTCACCCGTCCAAATATAGCTTTTGCAATTGGGGTTGTGACACCTTATATGACTACACCTGGCAAGAAACATTGGGACGCCATAAAAGGTATCATAAGTACCTGAAGGGCATAACAGATATGTGCCTTTGCTATGGCAGCTAGGATACAGGAGTCGTGGGGTACACTGACTCTGATTGTGCAGGACATGCATATAGTAGGAAGTCCACTTCTGGCAATGTGTTCACTTATGCTAGAGGGGCTATCTCTTGGATGTCCAGGGCGTAGAAGTGTATGGCTCTTTCTACTACAGAGGCCAAGTATATTGCAGCCACAAAGGCTTGTAAGGAGGCTATCTGGTTAGGCCGTTTGATTGCAGACCTTGGTATGACAGATGCTATGCTTACACTGCATTCGAATTCTATGAGTGCCATTTAATTGGCCAAGAATTTGGTCTTCCATGCGAAGACGAAACATACTGAGGTGAGGTATCACTTCATTCGCGAGGTCGTTGAGGACAGGTCTGTTGACCTTGTCAAGATTCCGACTGAGCAGAATCCTACAGACTTGCTCACGAAAAGCCTCACTACTGAGCACTTTGCCTTCCTCACGAGATTGATGGACATTGGATGAGATGACATCTTTTTCCTCATTCTATTGTACATGTGTACATGTTGTACTGTCTTTTCTATTTTCTCTCTCACTGGGGCAGATTTGCCTAAGTGGGAGGTTGTTGGGGGTAAAGGCGCCTCCACCTAGCCGCTTGTGTATTACTACACTGATAGTACCTGTCACTGCACACTGTAGGTGGTGGGCACCTGTCACAGTCACTTATTCTTTATTCTTTTAGTGACAGTTTGAATAAAGGAAGGCCTAACCATACATTGTGGTCGTTGGAGTACCCACTTTTGAGTCTCTCACTCTCTTGGCTCTTGCTCTCCATCCGCCATAGCTCTCACCGCCAAGCTTCTTCCTCCGGGGTTCCACTTCCCTTTCAATTTTGGATGGGCACACAATGTCATCATTTCACAAATTTTCCCAATCCTCAATTTCCAATAACCAATCAAACACATTGTATTTGCATCCAAATAAAGAGATTCACGAAGAATGGACTCCAAATACTTGCATATGACAACATGTTCTAGAAGCATTTAAGTAATGAATAAACAATGCTAAAACTTGACAAGCAAGAGCTACTAATCATGCTAAGTGAAATTAGTGGATATTATGGGACCATATTCATGACATATGGGTGGTCCCAATGTACCACCCACCCTATCCTAGATCATGTTGGCATAGGATGAATGTGCGAGTCAACACAAATTGATATATGGGTTTTTCTTGGAAATTCAAGGGTCATGGTTTTCATGTACTAGGAGCTAGCCATGTCCACTTCAACACTTGATAGCAATTCTTCCCTCTATTTTGCTTATGTACAAAACATCATAGGAAACAACTTCTCATTTTGTTTCTTATTTTATAGGTTTGAACAATAAATTCTCTTGAAAATATCCACTTGCTTCCAAATGGTCAACCTTTACCAAAATAACACAAATATAACAAGTATTCCATGCTCCCAAATTGTCCACATTTGCCAAACATCACAAACATACAAAAAATTCCCCTTTTTCAAAAGTGTGTGCACACACACACACACACACAACCAATGGTGGGGATGTTGCATTCATGGAAAACACCAAGGCAAGGTGAGAAGAAGAATAGGGATGGAAAGAAAGGAAACATGGAAGAAAGCCTCACAACCAAAGACATGTAAATGATTCTTGGCCCACTTTTTGCATGTAGTGAATATCAAAAGGAACTTAGCCCACTTTTGCATGTAGTGAATATCAAAAAGGAACTTGCTTGCTTAAAGTTCATGACTAAGATTAACTACTTATATATAAATGGGTAGGGCACCTAAGTTTCGAGCCTAGGAGTAAAGGCGCATGTGCCTACACTGCCTTGCATTTACTTCACATATCGTGACCACACACCTGTATACTGCAAGTGGTAGACGCTCATCATTGCCACTTTATTCTTTATTCTTTATTCTTTTAGTGACTATTGAATAAGAGAAGGCTAATAACACATTATGACTATTGGAGTTCCCACATATGGTGTCTCTCTCTTGCTTCATTTGCATAGCTTGGACAACTATGGTAGCTTGATAACACTTTTGTATTTTGGCAATAACCTTTGCATATGACACCTGACTTAGGTATTCTATAGCTAGAAAGAAGAGTGTGCGATAAGAGCTATAAATTTGAGCACTCATAAAGTTGATTTTATGTGGTTTTTAGCTCTCTATTTCACATAGAATAGGATAATTCTAGTTTGGATAGTAAGCAGTAAATTTTGTAATGCATATTTAATGCTTCAAGGATGCTATTTTGGCACCCACATGGTATGATTATGCTTTGGGATGCTACTTGGATTATTTAGATCTTCATTAGCTCAATTTTATAGAGGTTCATTGCTATCATAACAGTTTGGGTAGCAAGCATACAATAGTGAGCCTCATGCTTTGAATGCCTATTGCACCTACATGGTATTTTGGGTATGTTACATGTCTACAGTTATGTGCAACATAGTATGAGCCCATATGTGGTTATGACATGCCTTGGAACTTGGATTTGAGCTACATTTGATGTACTTGGGCTTTGGTTAGTTGCTTTGAGCTTTTATGCTTACTCACTTACGAGTATTAAAGCTTCATTGCACACTTATACTCCTGGATCATGTATTTGTGATGTGCTTGGGGTTCTCAGATGCTTTGATGTATATGTCACACTTTTATTATTCACATTGAATTCCAATTAAATTCTTATGGGAGACACTTATACTTGGTAGAGCTTGGTTCTTTGAGATAGTGAAACTCTTGGTTCATGTATATGCTCTCTTATATGTTTTTGGACATAGTTACCTCAACTTGTGGTCTGATTTGATTCCATATGCTTTTGGCACCAATACTTACCTCTGTTAGTAGTTTGTTAGTGATGTATATGATTATGGGATGCATGGTTTACTTAAAAATTTGAGTTTGTGATTGTCTTTGGTATTGGTGGCCTATGCTTAGTCACTATACTAGCTACATTCTTTATATCCCAATTGCTACTTGGTTATCCTTGGCAATGGGAGATTGCTTTCTTGGCTGTTTGCCCATAGTTGGATTGACATATATTTTTGTCTTTATTTCAACATTGTTGTAATTACACTTCTCAACATTCTTTTGGAGAGTAGACATCGTACTTTGGCAAGCTATTGCTTGCAATTGGTGGGTAGCTCTATACTTTGGTATTCCCTCCTATTTTACCCTTATTTTGGTTGAGTTTTGTGGGTTGATTTATAATCATTTACATCAGTTCATTCTATTGGATTTTACATTGGTATATTGTCACTATGGCTAGTTCTTAGAATGATAGTGCTATTTTCAATATTGAAAGGCTTGATGGCACAAATTTCACCTATTGGAAGACACAGATGTGGTAGGTATTGGTTCAAAAGAAGTAGGTTAGGCCTTTGAAAACTAAGAGTATAAAGCACAAAGGCATTGATTTGGATATTTGGGATGAGTTGGATGAGCTATGTAAATCCACTCTTATATTGTCATTTTCAAATCATGTTTATTTCAATGTTGTGGCACTTGATGATAATGCTTTGTAGTTACGGGAAAATGTATGCAATCTTTATGAGACAAGCAAAGTCTTGCTTCACATATGTATTAATTGAAATGGTGCATGGACCTTTGCATGAAGGGACTAGTGTGTTTGCATATTTGAATGGATTTCATTCTATTTTTAGCCAATTGACTTTGCAAGATACTGAGCTTCATAGGCAGCTACATGAAGCTTAGACAAGCATTTCTTATGAAGGGAATTTGCCAAGTCTATGAGTAGTTGCTATAGCATCTCCTCATAAGCTCTATTAGCCCTCTCTTCAACCTGTTTTGACATTAGTAGTTAAACTCATTCCAATTGTATCTTGCAGTCCTGTGAAGGTTGTCTTCATTTATGTTGCCTGAGTCTGATATGTTTCTGCTAACTCCTTGGTGAGAGCTTCTGACCTTACCTTTTCCTCCTCTAGTTGGATCATAAGATCTGCATTTTGAGCATGGGTAACTTCTTCCCTTTTTCTCATGATCTCAGCTTCCTACAACTATTCTCTCAACACCTCTATCTCCTTGTTGTTCTCCACAATCTAGGTTTGTAAGTCATGTAATTTTTTAGCTGAGTATCTAAAAAATTCTTGATGTGCCATTCTCTCTTCCTCATACTTTTATTTGCATCTCCAACCTCTCCTAGATTATGCGCTCTTTATCATATTTCAGCTCTTCACATAAGATCTATAATGTGCCAAGACCACCCAAATTCACTAAGGTCCTTCTTGTGCATTCTTTTGAACTAGTTGAAGTCTCTATAATTTGTTGCTATTTTGAACTAGAAGTGACTGTCACATCCTCCCTGTGTGTACTCATTTCCAACTGAATGATTTTTGCCTGCATGGTCTGGAGAGTGATTATGAGTATATGAAAATCTCTTGGACCAATCATTAATTGCTCTTGCAAAGCCTTCTCCACTCTTTTGTCAAAGTCTCCTATGCTCCTATCAATTTCTTCATCGATTCTCGTGAGAGCACCACCAAAGGTGATCATGCACAACTTAGCCTCAGCAAAGGTGAGCTTCTCATTAGGAGTTTTGGAAAGAACCGCATGTACCTTGGTGAGGGTCTTGCGAAGGGGCATGATGAGGAGGTGTTATGTGCCCTGTAGAAAGATCCCCTTTATTGAAAGCCAAAATGACTTGGGCACCAGAAAATTGCAATGTAATGCAATGATTAGCATAGTTGATTGTGTAGGGAACCTGATACTTGAAAGGTCGACCCAAGAGAAGTTCCTTTCCCACATCTTCTCGGTTCAGAATAACATAAAAAAGAAGAGAAATGCTCTCAGTTGCAATAGTAAGCAAGAGCTTACATTTTCCCAATGGTGAATAGGGTTGGCCAACATAGGGGCAAAGCTTAGTCTGAGTGGGCATCAAAGTGGGATCCAACCAAGGTTATTGGGAAGGGTGTTGAAATCAGAACCTTCATCAATGAGAGCATCAGTAGTAACTTACTGGGCAATAGACAATTGGATTCGAAGAAAGGCTGGATGAATGACACGGTCATCTTTGGGGTCAATTAAAGAAATGGAAACTACCCATACATTGGAAAATGAAGAGGAGTTTGGCACGGAACTAGGTGAAGACAACATATGAGTGTTAGCCTGTTACTCAAATTGCTCATACCATGTTTGTTCAACCACCATGACCACACTAATAGGAACATCAGGACGATGCATGGGGCATTCACGCAAGTAATGGCTTGGGGATAATACTTCTTAATGTGGCTGCCATTAAAGTGTCCAATGCCTTCTCCTTCTAGGGGTTCAAGTTCAACATTGCTCAGTATCTTACTAATTTGGTGAACACGATACAGTCCTAGGCCTTGAAGTTTCAATTTTTTCTTATGGCCTTTAAGAGAATACAAGAGCACCAAGTCACCTTTATCAAAGGAATGTTGTTGCACATGTTTATGGAACTAGGCCTTATGTCCGACCTTTTTAGCAAGGAGGGCATGTGTGGCCAAAAGGTGAGTTTCAGTGAGGCATTCCAACTCCACAAGGTGTAGTCCAAGCACTAGTGCCTTCTTAATGCTCTTAAACCACAATGCAAAGACTAGGGATTAGAAATTCACAATTGGCATAATAGCATCAATACCACATGTGAGTCGAAATGGACTCTGGCTAGTTGCAGCCTTGAAAGTAGTACAGTAGGCCCAAAGGGTAGCCATAAGCTTGTTACCCAATCAGAGCACGAAACAAAAACAACCTTGGTCAAAACATTTAGCAAAACCTTATTGCTGGACTTAGCCTAACCATTGGCTTGAGGATAGTATGGAGATGACTTGCGATGGAGAATTAGAAAGGTAGAGAGCAAATGCTCAATGACCTTGTTGAGAAAATGAGTCCCCTGATCGCTAACCAACTCAATCAGGCAGCCAAAGTGAGAAATCACTTGTTCCCACAAGAACTTAGCCATTGTACGGGTCTCATTCTTGCAAGTGGCTCATGCCTTAGCCCATTTAGTTAGATAGTCACTTGCCACTATGATATAGCATGCTTGAAATACTAGCTAGAGTGATTGGTCCTACAAAGTCAATCCCCCATTTTTCAAAATGTTATCTAGCAATGATAGGTGAGAGCTCCATCTTGTCCTTGCAAATATGCAGTTTGGTGCGCTGCAATGCTTGACAAAACATGTGGCATCCTTGAACAAGGTGGGCCACCACAATTGGGCCTGTAAAACTTTATGTGTTGTATCTTGACCCCAACAATGCCTCCATGAGCTTCTTGCAATACACGCTCTATGTCATGTTCACACACGCATCGTTGAAGGAGACTGTCTTGCCCTAGTCAATAGAGTTGGCCATCAATCATCTGATAGGATCAGGTCTTAATTAACAATCGAGTGAGATGAGCCTTCTCAAAGGGGTATTCAGGAATTCCATTCTCTAAAATAGCAACAATATCATTTGCCCAATGGGGTGTGAGATCACCCTTGAACAATTGGGCCTCTTGTTGAAGTCGAAACAAATGGGCATTGGGTAAATTATCATCAACACCTATTGTCTTTTCACCACTGATCAATCGAGATATGTGATCCACCATATAATGTTGCTTTCCTTTCCACACAACCATAGAGAAATCAAACTCAAACAAAAGCAACAACCATCTAGCAATTTTTCCTGTAGCACATGGCTTGTTCACAAGATCAAGTAGAGCTTGATGATCAACAAAAAACGTGAAGGGGGTGGTAAGAAAATAATGTCAAACTTATTAACTACATAAACCATTGCTAAACCTTCCCATTCAATGGTGGAATAATTAATCTCAATCTTAGTGAGTTGCCTACTTGCAAAGCTCATTGGAAAGTCCATGTTATGTTCATCGGGTTGGCACAAAATAGCTCCAATGGAAAATTTGGATTCATCAATATGAATATGGAACGTGATTGTCCAATCTAGGGCTTGTAAAATGCATGCAGAGATAAGAGCCTTCTTCATGGCCTCATAGACATCCTAGCATTCAACTATCCATTCCCACACAACTAAAAGGTTATAAAGTGGCCTAGCAATAGGAGCATAGTTTAGAACAAAATGGCGATAATAGCCAATATGCCCAAGAAACCATTGGATTGGTGGGGAATGGAAGCTCCATAATAACCTTGATCTTGGTTGTATCCATGGTGGCAATGCCATTCTTGGACACAACATGCCCTAGAATAATGCCATTCTTTACTCAGAATTGACATTTCAATGGATTTAGGAAAAGCTGATACTGCCGATATCTTTCAAAGACAGGGCAAAGCTTACCTTAACTTTATAATTGTCAATATTTGGATACAAAAGAGAATGGGAGAGATTTATCTGCACATGGTAGTAATACCCCCCACACACATAAAGGGCCATCTATGAAAATCATTGAGCCCTGCACATAAAAATCAATAATGATGCCATGTTTCACTTCTTGAATATAACTTTTACATCAACAGTTTAGCAGAATACTCTCCTTATTTTGAGATCAAAGGCGTTCCACTTTCTAAGAGAATATTGTTCTTTACAATGCTTTCCTAAGAGTTGTGGTTCGAATGCATCTTACCTTAAGGAGCTTTTTACCCTTTTGTGGAGGAGGATTTTTTCCTAATCTCACAACCCACTTTAGCTCTCCATATACCTTAGGGTTTGTGCATTTTGTATGTCTTTTTCATTAGTGAAGGTATAGTTACATGCAACTTGTGTGTCTTCCCTCTCTTACTTTTATTCTCACACTCTTATTCTTAGAGTTTCCTTGCTTTACCTCAAGTACAACAATTGGTATCAAAGTGGAAGGTCTTACATATGAGACTTGAGCTATGATTTTGTAATTAAGGATGAGCAACAATTTTACCCTTTAGGGGCAATGTCAAATCACTTGATATCTTTTAATATTTAAGCAAATAAGACATGCCTTAGAGACTCTATTCCTTTGGAAATCTAGGAGCTTTAAAAACTTTGTCTAGATAATTGAAGCTTTGATATGTATGAACACTTTGACTCAATTGGGTCATTTTTTATTGTATTATTTATTGATAAGTAATGTAGCAAAATTCTTGTCAATACTTGGCAAAGCTTGGAAAATACATAGGATTTGCTTGGTATGATGATGAAAGTGGTGACAGACTAGATGGCATGAATGATTATACCTGGAAAATACGGTCATGCATGCTTTAGTGCCCAAAGTCCTTTGAAATATTGTTATGGCCATTGATTCAAGGCCTAGAGACATCAACAATTGAGTAAATCTTTGAGCTCATTGGGATGTTATGTCATTTTTGTCCATAACTGTTACTCGCATTACTCCTCCCACTACAAAATAGCTTTGTTGGGATTGTAGGAATTGTTAAGCACGTGTAGTGATTTCTTTATCGATCAAGCAAGGAATTGTACCTCACATTACAAAAGAAAGTAGATTATGCTTGGCAAATTTCATGAGTCTTATCAAAACTTCATCACTACTTTAAAGTTGGTTGCTCACATATTTGATATGCTAGTTGCATTACTTTTGTGAGAGAGACAAAGGTGACAAGTTATTAAGCTTTTCTCTCCTTGCATAATGCAAAGTAAGTAGACAAGAAGAAGAGATGGTGCAACTATTGTTGAAATAATGGGCATGATATTTCATTATTGCAAGAATACAACTTTTGAAGATGAAAATAAGATTTTGAAGCTCAACATGAATATGATCCCTTGATTCCAAGATGGTGCAATTACTAGCTCAAATAGTTAGGTACCCTAGATGCTACTTTGTAACTAGATAACATCGATGTTATGACTCATGGAAGCAACTCAAGCTAGTGTTAGTGTCTTTACCCTAATGTACCTCTTCAAGTGAGGACAAGTCTAGAAGGAGATGCAAGGCACTCCAATTATGTGTGTGAAAGGTGAAGCCCGAGTGAAAGTATGAGCAAGCAGAAGCAAGAGAGATGCAAGCTATGGTGGATGGAGCAAGAGAGCGAGAGAGAGAGAGAGAGAAAGACTCAATTGGGGGAGCTCTAAGTCATAATATGTGATCGGCCTTCCCTTATTCAATAGTCACTAAAAAAATAAAGAATAAAGTGAAAATGATGGATACAATTGAAGTATTTTTCAAGCAACTTATTCAAGAAGAATGTGATTTGATTGTCATTTAACTTCGAGGAGCTAGTGGTGGTGAACTCCACAAGCAACCATTGATTTTTGGCCAACTTGACTTCTAGATCATCCCTTCCTTAATGGAAAACTCTTGAAGCTCAAAATCAAGATTGATACATCAAGTGGAATCCCTTGCCACATAGCAGTCAATGAGATGGCTCCAATGCTTGGATGTAAGGGAAAAATGGTGTAATTGAGAGTGGAACTTAAAAAGTAACCCTTGCATTAACTCAACATTGGCTATGGCATTGCAGACTCGCCATTGATGGATGTGATCAAGATGAGCTAATTGAAGGTCTAGTATAAGCTCTAAACCAATGATAAGGTCCCAAAGTCCCTAATATTCAAGCACTTGTTGCATGAAGTGGATGTGGAGTGTAATCCAAGGTTTTGGAATGAAGAAGAGAGAAATTCGATGTGTGGGATAGAAGAGGGTGGAATGGGAGGTGGGCTCGCCATTGATGGATGTGATCAAGATGAGCTAATTGAAGGTCTAGCATAAGCTCTAAACCAATGATAAGGTCCCAAAGTCCCTAAGATTCAAGCACTTGTTGCATGAAGTGGATGTGGAGTGTAATCCAAGGTTTTGGAATGAAGAAGAGAGAAATTTGATGTGTGGGCTAGAAGAGGGTGGAATGGGAGGGATTTGAGAAGAGTGGCTTACATGCTCAAATGAAATAGAAGATGTAAATATACTTGATGAAGGATGTCTACTTCAAGAGCCCCCTCTATTGAAGTTTACATACATGAAAATCATGCACACTTTGAGAAATAGGAGAGGGTTTTGATTCATATGACTCAAAGGGGTTGTACGAACTTGACAATGGGCCTAGCTAAGATGATGAAGATTGGTTGCCAATTTTCCCAAATGTCATATGTCCTCCATGATTGAAGAGGTGGCCAGCCTTACCAATTGGTCCGGATATAGTAGCAAAACTAGTATGAGGGGTGTAAGTTTGACTATATGTGATGCGCAAGTACTCTTCAAACTACTCCTCTAACATGAGATTGAAATCTAGAATAGGAGAAAACAAAGAAGGTGAAGGTGAAGGCGGGGTGTTGTCTTTCTCGCTCCATAATGCTTCCTCAAGGCCTCCAATGATGGAGAAGCATGATAAGACATTACGAGATCTCAAGAAGAAGGAAATTGAGATATAGTGATTCAGTTATGAGTCATTTGTGTGCCTCGCATAAAACCTAGCACTCCACAATAATTGTAGGATACTCTATGAAGAAAATTGTGGAGTATCTTGCTAGGGTTTGCATTGAGGAAACACAAAGTATATGACTACAATAGAAACACAATGGTATAGATATAGACATGCAAAATTCAAACCCTAAAAGCAAAGCTCAAAACTTAAATACAAAAACAAACACAAGCAGAAGGAGAGAGAAAGAACACTTCCTTGGAGGCTCCATATCTTCTGGACTTAAGTGAAGGCAATCTACTTGGACGTGCCCTAACTCATTGCAGTGGAAACATCAGCGGTTGGGACATCTCCTACGGATGTGCCCTAACTCTCTGCACAAGTGGTATCTCTTGTCCTAATCCCAGAAACATCTTTGCCTAATCCAAGTTCTTGGATGATTGGCTTTGCTCGAAGTAACGAATCTTGCAAGTCCGTTAGACACATTGCTTCAAGATGGTGGTTTAGAGGAGTGTTCATGCCATGGCAAAACTTGGATACTTGTTGCGCAATATCCATAGGCAGTGTGTATTTTAGTAGGGTTACAAACTTCAAGTAGTAAGCTTCTAGGGTTAATTCCAGCTACTTGACCTTGAAGAATTCATTCATCCTCAAAGTTTGGTAGGTTGGTAGAAGGTATCATCTGCGTACAATATCTTTCAGCTGAGCCCAAGTAACAACAACTTCAGAAATACTTTGATCCTTGCACCATTGCTTCCACCATAACCGAGCTTGGCCAACTTGGCTATCATTGCTTGATTGGTAGCAGTAGTTCCCGAAGCAGAGAAATAATCATCCATCGACTCAATCCATATCTCCGCCTCTACTGCGACATCTATCCCTTCTCCACCAAACTCGGGTGCCTTAATTTTCTTGAGAAGAAATTTCTTCTCTTGCATGTGAGCATTCGTGGGTGCAGAAGGTGCATGACAATCAAGCCATACCATTTAGGTTATTTTGTTTAGGATATGTCTATGAACCATACATTAATCAATCACGTATCATTACAAAGTTTCACTCTAATACCAACTGTAGCATGAGAAATGAATCTTAGTGTCGCTGCCCAGCACTCCCATGGAATGTTCTGAGGTTTGTCACCTAGGGTCTCCAAAGTCTGCCTCTCGCAATGGAATGTTCGCAGTTAGGTCAAACCCACTAGGATTGACCTGAGATATGGGTTTCTAGGGACCAAAGTCTTCTAACAACATTCTAGCATCGGGTCATGGACATCCTGCTTTACGTAGAGATACCAAGCCAAAGGAGACCTATGCCGCACTTGGTTCAAGGAGAATGGGAAACGAGAGGGATGCATTGCTCAACCTCTCTGCCCATAGGGCATAGTCCCATTCCGGTCCCCTAAAATGGCATGAATCGGGTTATAACTTAGCAATACCTAAAGTCAAACGATGATAAAACCTTATGAGAAGCCTCCCAGTTCTCTAGGACCACCTTGTCATAGGACAGACTCGTCTCGGGGGTTCCACCCACCCACTTCCCTCAATAGGTATTCTTTAGTTATCTAATTAGGTCCCATCACATTTATGTGTGACATTTAAAATCAGCTTCTTTAATTAAGTTTCTTAACTTATCTTTAAGTTAATCTTTGTCTCTTGCCCATACAGGAGAATTATATATCCCTTCTGTCCAGTAGAAGTGCCCAGTCCAAATCACATGGCACCATAATTTCTATCCATTATCTAGAATAGGATCTTCCAACACCACTAGATGTTGGGCTCATAGTAGTCTTCAACTCTGTTCCAGACTAGGCAAGGGGTGTCTAGAGCTCCACCTGACCCCAAGTGGCCTAGGAGTGAAACACAATTTCCATGGTTGGCCTTTTCACCACTCAACCTTCGACTCGTGAATTGAGCAGTGCCCTCTCGGGGTAATCCGCGGTCGATCTTGGAGATGATCCACCCATGTAAAATATCCTTCCTTAATTAATCCATTTAGGAATCAAGCACAATCAAGGCAATCAACATACTATCATCTTCCAATGAAACATTTCTTTATTTCCCATGGCTACTTGTCTTTACTAACCCTTGCCATGCATTTACCATCAAACACAAGCACTTGGAATAATTATCCAAATCACGTCCAACAATCAATTTGATGCAAAAGCATTTAGAACGTTATTTGATCATTCAACAAAACAATGGTATCCTTTTCCAATATTACAGGAATAGTCGCGATATTAACCTTTCCATTGCGCATTTCTCTCCCCCTTGGGATCAGGAGCAGTTTTCCATAAAATTTATACATAACACACCCTTCATTTGGCTAAGGCATATGTTAGGGTTTCAAACACTATACAAGACATAAGTTCTATTGAAGACTTACATCGATTGATAACCCATCCTTCTTCCCTACAAGTACAAAAGCATTGGTCTTTCCTTCAACTTAAGGTTTCCTAATCCTTGAGCTCTTTGCTTGCCCTAGAGTTGTTGTTGCATCTAGCCCAACCCTTGAATAGGTTTGACGAACATAGTCGCTATCAGATGGATCTCAAGGTATCGTAGTTTTTATCTAATGAATGTTGTTTGTACTAGCTACACAACTTCAAGATCCCAATGGACTAATAGTTTGGGATATTAGTAGACTTTTAATGCAAGTTCAACTTGTGTACCATCAATGCATGTGTCATATAATGTTTCCCATACATGCACCGTATATGTGCATATCCCTTAAATAGCCTTTATGTTCTTTATGCCATGTATGGCTTCATCGCATAGCACCACGATGTAGAGTATTTGAGTACATGGGTTTGTGCGAACCTCAATGTGCCATATGCATAGATCCATGTGAGGCCATCTATGGCTGCGGAAAGGATTAACCTATGATCCCCTAGGAGTTAATTATTTATCAAAAATAAATAAATTCAAGCTACTTGTTGGAATGAATTCATGCACATGCCTATGCCTCAATGATTAGCAGAGATGGCAATTTGTACCTAGATATTTGGATATGAATTATCCATACCCGACATTGTATTCATATTCACAGAAACGCCTTGGCCGGTGTCTCCATTGTTGGATGCGGGGTTACTGCTGATGCATGTCTCGCTCCATTTTGGAGCCATACTTTCGGCCTATAAATCACTATTTTTCTCTCGACAAAGAGATGATGTGCCAGGGTGATTCTTCTCGGAAGGATTAGACTCACAGGAAGATGAGGATTAAGCTTGCGGGGAGATGAGAATTTAGACTCACGGGGAGAGGGGATTAAACTTGCGGGGAAAGGGAAATAATCGCGACGGGGAAGAGACGAAGTGTGTGGTCACCCTCTAAAGAGGGGAAGGGATCCCTTTTTTTCTTCTTCTCTTCTTCTCCTCTCTCTCTTTCTCTTCTTCTTCTTCTCCTCTCCCTCTCTTCCTCTTCTTCTTTTCTCTCTTCTCACCTCTCCCTTCCTTTCCCTCACTCTTCCTCTCCCTTCCTCTCCTCTCTCTCTCCTTCTCACTTCTTTTTCATGCAGCATCCTAGGCCCCCCTCTCTCTTTATTATGAATGGGGGGTTTATATAATGGGGGGGAGTGAGGTGGCACACGTGGCCTCCCTCCCCTCATTATTATCATTCTCTTTTTCCCTCATCGTCATCGTTGTTGTCTTCATCCTTTCCGATGTCGCCTGCTCCCTCCACGTCAACAACCTCTCTCCCTCATCATCATCTATGTCATCTCACCGTAGTCATCATCATCAACCCCCCCTTCCCCTCACCACCTATTCACTGGTGGCTGGGGGAGGGTGGGTTTTTTTTTTTGAAATTTATTCAATAATTAGGGGGCGTTCCTCTATGCCGCAGCAGACGTTATAGGAGGTTTTCAAGATTCACAAGTAAGCCTTAACCTCTCGAGGAATAACAAAACACAAAGTTAGTTGCAGGAGATTGGACTCTGGGAATAAGCTAGTTTGGCCCAGTTAAAATGACTACAAGATGTTTATACCCCATTCTAGATGGATGCCCTTAGAAATTCCAAAGGGTGGCTCAGGGCATGGTAGAGTCGATGCTAACTCTAATGGCCAACACTTTGTGTTTGCCACATAGTGACAAGCCTAGGCTGTGGAAATGTTCTCAGCCTATTGGAGAGGCTATTGGAACAACAAATGTTTACATAATAAAAGATCTAACCCCTCTTTCTAACCTTCATATTTGCTAGTCCATGGAAAGGGTTACACACCTCATGAAGACGAATTATATCGAAGGTGACACCTACCACATACTCTGGTATGCTTAAAACAAAGTAGTACCTAACTAGGCTGGTGTGGTTGATGAATGAGGTTTATTTGATGGGTACCCAAAAATGAGAGCACTACAGTCACCTCGGAATGGTCTTGGGAGCTCTGTGCAAATATGCCATTGAGAGGAATCTATCCATTTTGTAGTCAACTCCTCTAGTAGGTAAGGGAAAAGAGAAGGTATCTCCATAGTTAGGTGATGGTTTAAAGAAGGATATGGATGTTAATGTAGGTACTTCTACCTCCAGCTATATGAAGCACTAGATCCTTAACGATTTAAGAAGAGGATAGCTTTACAAGATATGATGTAGAGACTGAAAGCATGTGGTGTAGTCAATTCAAGAAGAGGATAGCTTTGATTTGGAACTACCAAGAGTGGCAGAGATTTTGGAGCCGTCATCTATCCATAGATATGAGGGTAACAAAGTTTTGTTGAAGTTTGGCAAGATAAATAATGGTGCTAGATTTGCGAAGACTATATCTACCCCAATCGAGTCGATTATATTAGACATCTGACATAGCAAATTGGGGCAATCTAGTCCTTCAACCACATTCAATGTTTCAAGACTAGTCTAGGATTTGAATGTTTATGACATTGTGCTCAAGTTGCAAGAGATTATGCAAGTTGTTAGACCATTGCCCACAAAGGTTTTTGGTGGATGTTTTAGCTTATGAGGACCTTGATCAAAGATACGAACATGAGGTTTCCAAGGTAGTAGAATTATTTGCCTATTTGCAGTAGATCAATCATGAGCATGCTAAGGAAAAGAATCATAGTAGAAGAAAGTAGATGTAATGGAGCAATAGATAATTTAGGGAAAGATGTCTATCAAGTCATTCCATAAATTATTTGAAGAACTTAAGCAGAAAGTTGTAAAAGATATGATTTACTGGCACAAAATAATGCTGAGTTGATGGTTCATGTACAAATGCTTCAGAAGTAATTAATACCTCTTCAACAATTGGAGAGGTAGGTCTTAAATAATTTGGAGGTTGAGATTGAGGACTCTATCATTTTAGTAGCTAACCACCAAGTGTTGCATAGTCATGTATTGAAGGTAGCTAAATAGCCTTGGAATGCTATTGTTGCCAAAGTAGGGATTATTGTCAATTGGCCTTATGAGGTGTTGCATGGTTTATTTTTGAGTAAAGATGTTGAGACTCTTGAAAGTCAATGAAGAGTATTCTACATATATAGAGCAATTTTTGTAGGAGTTTGCTATGTTGAGAGAAGAACTACAGAAAGCATTACATGCCAAAAGTGCTATAGAGTAGCATGTTACAGAGATGTAGAAGAAAATGTAGGTTGATAGGTCTTTGGCAATGGATACTAAAAGGTCTCACATGCAGAAATTTTTCCTCCACCTAATGGTGTTATGAGGTAGAAAGTTCAATTGTTTCAGAATCTTGACAATTTGAATTTTGTTGGGGGTAAAGGTGCCTTTTCCTAGCCGCCCGTGTATTACTACACTACTGACAGCACCCACCACTGCACATTGCAAGTGGCGGGCGCCTGTCACCGTCATTTTATTCTTTATTCTTTTAGTGATAGTTTGAATAAAGGAAGGCCCGGTCTCACACATTGTGATTGTTGGAATTCCCATTTGGTCTCTCTCTCTTTCTTGCTCTTGCTCTCCTGCCATAGCTCTTCCAAGCAAGCTTCAATCCTTCTCACCTTTCAACTGGTATCAAAGCATGGTTGCTCGACCATTCCGACTTGGTTCGTGACTCCTTCAACTTCCTATCGATTACCTACAGTCATTGGGTCTCCTTCTCGGTAGCCATAGCCGACTCTCCCGAGCTTCCATCACTCCCCGGCTTCCCAAGCACCTACCCGGTCCATTTGGGCACCCTCACGGAATTCCTTTAGAGGTATTGGAGCTCTCTTTTGTTATTTTACTTTAGTCCACAAGTTTTGTGAAGCAGGGCAGCCATGTCCTCTTGCTTCCTGTGATTCCTACTCTCTACCGGTGACTTTGCCCTTCAAGAGGGAGCTCCTGGGGGTCCTTGACTAATCCCCCAACCTTGCCTTGACCTTGCCCAGCCCTTCCACAAGCCCTAGATCAGTTTGGGCCATCTTGAAGACCTACAAAAAATTCGTTTTTTACTTCAGCCCTCCCTTGGCACTCATTGGTAGCTTGAAAACACTCCATTTGGCACTTGGGAACACCCCCTTGATGCTTGACATTGGTGGTTATCATTGGCATTGATTTGTGGACTGATTTACCTCAGTCTAGGACTATTTTCCATAGTCCATAGGCAGCCACAAATAGTATTACATCAGCACTTTATGTTTATGCTTGTTGGCATT
This sequence comes from Lygodium microphyllum, assembly GCF_053477565.2. Classification (NCBI taxonomy): domain Eukaryota; kingdom Viridiplantae; phylum Streptophyta; class Polypodiopsida; order Schizaeales; family Lygodiaceae; genus Lygodium; species Lygodium microphyllum. The sequence continues at coordinate 45,298,569 of NC_141153.1, read as the reverse complement.
GACATTGGTTGCTCGATTGGTCTTGAATGCGCCTCGAATGCTAGGGGGATGTATATCTATGATGTGAGATGCTTTTGGGGTTGAATTTACTCAATCATTGACTGTTTTACATAGTCTATAGGTAGCCCAAAATAGGGCAACGCCCTTGTCATTACACTTTATGCTCATGCTACATAGTCATTTGATACCTAATTATGCTCGGTTGGTGCCTGTACATATGGGAAAGTATACCTATGGTTTGTTTATGGTTTTGAGCTTGAATTGAGCCATTGTTTGCTCAATTTTGGATGTTTATTTTTTGTTGCTGGAATATTTAGGACTGAAGCTCTTTTGCTTATGTTTGGATATGCCTATTGCATTTGGGCTACGTCTTGGATGTATACATTGATGTAGTGACTCTCAGGGATCGACATAGAGCTTGGATTTGCTCTCGAATCATTAGTTGAGCTTGAGCTCACTTTGCATAGCATTTGGATCTTCATCTCTATTGTACTTGTGGCATGTACTTTGCTTATGTCTAACCGGTCTTGACATGCTGGCCTATGCCACTACTACATGCCCGTTACATTGTTTGGAGTTGGATGCTACTGAGCCTTGCTTGATTGCCTAGAGCTTACTTTGGCTATTTCTCAGCCTGCCAAAGTTATAGTTTGATTGCACTTGATGCCTATGGATGCTATGTATGGATGCTACACGGCCTATATGCTCATGAGGTCTTATTGATGCTTAATCTTGGATCTTCTGGCACTGGTGCTATCATATGCCCTTGTTGAGCTTCTTTGCTTGATATTTACGGCCTTTGTACCAGTGGGAGCATCTTGATACACTTGACAGACATTGAACAGGCGGTTTATGCTACTTAAGCATTTGGATACTTGAGATTGGAATCTTCACCTGAATGTTGCATGGTTGATATGCCGTGGTCCTCACAAATGTATTTGGGCTGATTTGGGCTTTGCACTCCCTGAGCATAAACCTCTTTGTGTCAGGTCTTGCCAGTGTTGTGTACACTTTGCCCTATTACACAGGGGATGTGCCGGCTTACTGATGGATTCATTTGACATGCTTGGATGTTTTCTCAATGTCCATATAACTATCACATGCTGATTTATGCCCACTTGATGTTGGTTATGCTTTGACAGCAGTGGTTGACTTGGTGCATTCATTTTGCCTACAGTTTGCTCTCATTGTACCCCGCTGTAACTTATTACAGCAAGAAATTATGCATGGACTAACGTGGAATTTTCATGCTGAATCATCCTAATTTTATGTACTTTTGATGGACTTGGTGGCATTAGCTATCAATTTGTGGTCATTTTGCCTTGGTTTTGGTGGTATTTTGGCTATTTACAGCAGAAAACAGTAAGCAGTTTTGAACTTTTTGCACCATTTTGGACTGCATTATGGCATCTTCTTCCACTAACAGCACGACAGGCATCAGGGACTACTCTACCTCTCACAAAGAGAGTACATTCATAAAGTCCTTGAGCATTTTCGCATGTAGAGCACGTGAAGCCTATTGGCTATCCATTATCTTCTTATGTGAAGGTCTCACAGGCTGATTGTCTATAGACAGATGAGCGGAGGGCCGAGATGGCCAGGATCCCTTATGCATTAGCCGTGGGCAGTTTGATGTATGCCATGATAGCCACTCATCCAAATATTGCCTTTGTAGTTGGTGTTGTGGCACACTATATGGCTACACTTGGCAAGAAACATTGGGATGCCGTGAAGGTATCATGAGATACCTAAAAGGCATAGCAGATATGTGTATTTGCTATGGCAGCTAGGATACTGGAGTTGTAAACTCCGATTATGCAAGACATGCAAATAGTAGGAAGTCCACTTCTCGCTATGTATTCACCTATGCTGGAGGTGCTGTCTCTTGGATGTCCAAGGTTCAGAAGTGTACGACTCTCTCTACCACTGAGGCCGAGTATGTTGCAGCCCCACTGAGGCTTGCAAGGAGGCCATATGGTTGGGCCGTTTGGTTCATGACCTTGGGATTGGTTCTATACCTATGCTGCATTCGAATTCTATGAGTGTTATTCAGCTGGCCAAGAATCCGGTTTTCATGCGAAGACAAAACACATTGAGGTGAGGTATTACTTCATACATGGGGTCATGAGGTATTACTTCAAATTTCAGGTTTTTTGAAGGTTGTACAAAAATAGAATCTATCTATGAAATTGGCACTTCAAGAAAATTCTATGGTTCATAATGATGCAAAGGATTCTAAATTTAATCTTAAGCACAAGAAGTATAACTAAGATGTAGATCATGACCACTAAATGTTGTTTGATATTGAGTTCACAACAAGTTTTCTCTAGTATCTTGTAGAATTTGAAGTGCAAGAGTCTAAGTAGGTTGCTATTGCAAAGCATATGGATAGTGAAATGCATGACAATGTGGAGCCTTCTAAGGCAAAGCTTGGTTATGAAGAGGTGATTGCAGAGTAAGAATAGTAGTTTGCTGAAAATTCTACTAACTGTAGCAGCTATTACTTTCCCTAGTTTTGCATATGCATATAGTTACGCTTTTTACTTTCACTGATGTAAAACATTGCCTAAGCAACTACACAAGAGGGCTTTGGGCACCCCTAGTACTGCATCTAGGCTTTGCCCTTAGCAGCTCAATGTGGCTCATTTTGTGGTGCAAGGCTCCTAGTGGGGCTTAGGTGGTTGTTTACCATATTTGCATTTCATCTTACTAAAGCTGTATTTAGGGATATGTGGTTTCAGGTTATGGTTACTAGGCAGCCATCCATTGGGATGTGTCTGGTGTTAACCGATGGTTTTGCCATGACATGATCACGACCTACATGTAGTATGAAGCATACTTTAGTTTTCATGTGAAGTAGGCACGTTTTCATATCTATGCAAATAACAGTTGTTCCCATTGTATCTCATTTTGCAAAATGTCAGGAAATGGGGGTGATTGCTCTATTTTGTGCAACATCGTGTCTCCTTTGATTTTTCTTCTTGTTTTCAATGAGTTTTCACGTGTTTGTTATTCTGTTTGTTTGGGCAGTAGGGCCAGAAATAGGGTGTGGTTAGCTTTTCAATGTCAGAGATCATTATAGCCTACAGTTTTTAGGCCTCATAGAATTATCCAAGACACTATGATTCCCAATGGAACTCCTTAACAAAGGCAAAGGATCTAAGGGTGCACACAAGCTTCCTTATGCAAATTCAAATTCAAGAGAGCTCTAGTTCATGATAGAGTCCCTTTTGCAATTGATAGTATGACTTCAATATGGGACCCTATGGGATGGTGTTTCAACACGACTATGGAGTACACAAGTGGATGATACTACACTTATGAGGGCAATTGTGTCTCTTGATCATGAATTCTCAAGTGACGCTTGTAAATCTTAGCCTTCAACTAGGCTCAAGGGTTCACCCTAGAGCTAATTCTAGATGCAAGGGTGGTTGAATATACATTATCTATATGCAAGAATGTCGTGACTAATTAATGCATCTAGGGGTGGTTGGACCACTATTGCATTGCGTGCCTTCATGAATAGACATCACAGCTTCGAGTGCCAAAGAATGGGTGATCACTTGGGTGAAGATGAATGTGATTGGATGATTTCCTATCCTACTTGTGAGTGACTATGAGTTGCCTATAAGAGAGTGGTGTGAGCTATGAGTGTGTCTCATGAACACGAGTTGAATTCAACTTGGTGTAAATGCCTTATGTACTCAAGGCCCAATCTCACATCCAAGGAAGTGGATGTATTGTCCTTGGTGTTCTAATTGAGTTTCCTTGTCCTCCACTAAATATCCTCATGCTCCTCCCAAAAAGCATGCCATTCACAAACCATGTTCATTACTAAGCAAGTTCCATTCTATTTACTTGTGGCATGTTCCCATGGTGCTACTATGGACTCAATCATGAGACGATGATCAATGCTTGATGGATGTGGTTATAAGACTCTAGATCAAGCATTGAAAAGAATAGGATGCCCAAAAAAATAAGGAATGACACAAGATATAGAGGCTCGAGATTTTTTCTTCTTCTTCATCTTCATTCTTCTTCTTCTCTCATTGTCAACTGATACACACAAAGTATCCTCCAAAGTGATAGATTCCTTTTGACATTTAAGTCACTTCATACACAACCCTTACTCTATTTATGCATACATAGGTGTGGGAGCTTTCGCTCAACCGCCAAGACCCACGAACCGCTTATTGTTTCAAGCGTTCCAAGCCGAGCACTAATGGCTACCTCTCACATAACCGACGGGCCATCCATATCTACGGGTGTAGTGAGCCTACCTTCGTGCCGTTCGAGTTACCTCCTCTCCCGCGCACTCCGGTGGCTCCACGATCCAAGTGCAAGCTTCAAGCAAGCTCCATCCTCAAGCTCCACGCTCCAAGCTCCATTGCCGCGAGCAAGACAAGAGAAGAGAAGAGAAGAGAAGAAGAGAGGAGAAGATGGAGAGCTTCTCCTCCTCGGTCCCTCACCCTCACACACTCACTCCCTCACACTCTCACACTCCCTCTCTCAAGCACAAGATCAAGCAAGCAAGAACAAGAAGAAGAAGAAGAAGAAGAGGAGAGCTACTTTTGGCCACACACAAGAATGAGCTTCTCATTCACTTTTCAACTTTATATACAAAACCCTAAATCCCTTTTGGGCGGTCATCCCCTTTTTACATGGCCGGCCATAGCCTAGGCACTTTTTCCCATTGTCCTTCTATCTTCCTAGCTTCCTTTCCACCGCCCGTCTACATTTACAAATTGCACGGGTGAGAGCCCGGCACTCTTTTACAAGATTTCAGGGTGCGCCTTTTTATTTTAAAATGCGCCTTTCCCCTTTTGCCTTTGCCTTGGACTTTTAAGGTTGCCCTGCCCTTGATGTGCCCTGAACAATTGTGGGGGATTGTAAGGGGCTAGGGGACTAGGGACGAAGCCGGTCGACCAAGGTCACCAGACGTACCTAATTTGAGGACCCCTAGGTGCTGTGCTGTGATCGTGGGTGCTTCTTATTTTTCCATTCATTTCTTTTCCTTTTCTTTTCCTTTCTTTTCGTTTCTTTTTCTTTTTCTTTTTCTTTTTCTTTCTTTCTTGCTTTCTTTCTTTCTTTCTTTCTTTCTTTTTCTTTTTTTTTTTGCCTGAGTACAACCATTACAATATGTTGAGGCTATCAGCCTTTCAATGGGTTGGAAAATGTCAAGCTTCGAAGGCTCCGAAAATGAATAGTACAATGATGATGGTGCCCTAGCCTCGTTGTTAGAGAAGCAGTTGGCGAAAGGGGGAGATACACTTGAGCTATTGCAACCCTCCTTGCGGCACATGCGATGTGGGTACAATTGAGGTAACGACTGCCGTGAGCCAACTATAGAGCTTGACCCAGAAGGGGGCGTGGCCCAGGAATGTTTTGTGGGCCATGCAATGTGGGCGGTTGGCAAGGGTGCTTTCGACAGCGTGGCTTAGCCGCGGCTCGTTGTGGGGTTATGGGTGTTGTGGTGATTGGGTATTGAACATTTTCGCACAAGGACCTGTATTATCCTGCATCCACTTGTCGCTTCATGAGAGCATATGCATTGTGTATGCTGCAACTATAATAAACCAGTGCAATGCAAGGAGACATCACTTAGTTGAATTCTATGGTGTTGACTAGACATTTATCACCTGCGCTTGATTAGCTTTTTCTTTTGCTCAAGGCGTAGCATATATTAAACGCAGATATGATAAGTTCATACAAGTCAGGAACATGTCAACACTTAACAAGTCGGGAACACTTATCCATTTAAAACCAAAAAGTCCTGGCCAATTATCATTTGATAAGCCCTTTGTGCATTATGGGTTACTCGATTTGTACGAGGCGGGGCGAGTCTGGATGGCCGGGTGATTGGGGCTCTGCTGGTGTGGGGCTCTCGTGGGGGTGAGCAGGGAACATGTCGGCCGGGACACGAATGGTGTAATCCCGGGCCGCTACCGTCTCCAGAATATCTTTAAATAATTCATTAAATTCTTCTCTTTCCCAGGCTGCCCTTTCTGCCTTTGAGCGTCTGGGGCCCGAGCGGGAGCTGGGAGTGCGTACCACTAGTGCTGCGGCCTGTTGCGGGTTTCGAGTCTCTACTTTCTTGACTCGAGTATTCTTCGGCCTTCGCCCTGGGCAATGTCGCTTGGGGCCTCGCTTCTTGGCATACCTCTTGATGGTGGGCACATAGCGCTCCGGTGGAGGGGCGCGTGCCACATGCTCCCGCCTTCTGCAAAGAGCGTCCTTGCATGCTAGATCCCCATGATTCTCCATGCATTTTGCTGCTAAAGGAAACCTACAGGACGCAATCCAAGGGTTAGACCTTGATACAGGAGACAACTGTTTGCATGGAAGGGATTTTAGTGTGTTTTATGAAGCGCATATGACAAGAAGGGGAGGGGTAAGGCATGCGGTGTTTGTTGTAGGGGAATGGTCCCTATGCTGATGTTCGCATTGCCTCCAGTCATTAGCGGATATTAGTTTATGCTAAGTCGCGTGGACTGGTTGTCGTGGAGTGGGACAGGGTACTTCCTCGGGAGGATAGACCAAAAGGGAAGCAGGTGTGTTGGAAAGGACTACACCCTATCTACACCATCAGAGTTGTTGGTCAAGGCCTCCTATGGCGGCAATATGGGTTGCATGCCTTTCACTTGGAGGTGGGCTGGTCACACGACTTTCAAAAGTGTGATGAGAGGAGGACCTGAGGAGCTTAGCCTGTCCAACCCGACTCTTCTCCCTGCGCTTGACTATCATTGTTTGTGTGTGTTGATATTGTTTATACATGGTGACACAAAAATCAGTGTTTATTTATATACATATCTATGAATCCATGTCACATCACGAGGATAAGAACCAAGTGTAGAACTCGGGGTTGTACCGGAGCGTGGCACACGCATCTAGTATTCGTGGCAGCTGACTTAATACTGATTGATATTTTGCCACGTCGAGTAGCATGGAACCTTGACCGAGTCTACTGGCAATATGTAACTCCTCCTCGGTGAGAACCTTATCAATCAAAGGGCCCTGTAGCCTAGTCCCAGCTAAGTCCATACCCCAAATGTCAGTGAGTACTCGAAGGGAAGTTGGTGCCACATAGGTTGGGTCCCTTTGGGATCGCCATTTGGCCAATCGCTCCTCCGAGACTGTCATGATCTGAGCCCCTAGTTCGGCCATTATAACGCGGCTTTCGCACCAACGCTGCTCAAATTGACTCTGGCCTGCTGATAGTCGCTTTAGTAGCTCTATGTCTACGAGATTCGGTCGGCAGAGCACTTCATTAAACGTGACGGTTAAGCGCAGTTCGTCAGCCTCCTCGTCAGGGATGAGTCGCATATGTTAATGCAGGAGCCTGTCGTAGTGCCCGTTAAGATGTTCTTGTTCTTCCCATGATAGAGGAAAGGTCAAGTAATCTCCAAGCTGCTCTTTGGGGATCGTGCCCATGTCCGCAAGGACATAGACACGGGTGACCACTTTGAGCTTAGCCTCCAACTCAGTTAAGCATTCTGCAACACTTCTATGTCCAACGAGGGCTTGCTCGGTTGCTATCCCATGCAAAGTTCTAAGAGTTTCCTTAGGCTTTAGCATGGCTGGTGGCTCAGGCCTAGATGAGCAAGATTGGTCAACGCTAGGATTTCTTATGCTCTTGGGGTTCTCACGTTTCTCCTGAGGTTTTGCTGCTATTTCGTCATGGTTCTTCTCGGATGTGACTGGTATAGATTTGTCACCCTGTTGTGACAGCGTTGTATCCACTCTTGATTGATCAATGTGAGTTCTATTGTCAGTAGATAGAGTGTTGCAAGCAACTGTTGATGGCAACGGTTGCTTTGGTTTCTCAGAACACACGGATGTGTCTGGGGTTTCACTACTATTAGGAGAGGCATCAGTGGGTTCATTGGTGGATGGACTCGATGTTTTATTCATCAGCTCTCCAGCGCCCTTCGTCTCAATGTTCTTTGGGTCCACAACCACCTGTATCTGTTGCTGTTTTCTCTGCTTTCTCCTCTTTTTCTTGGTCAATGAAGGTGCCTCTCTCAACGACTCAGGACCCTAGGCTATATCGACCGTTGATGTGCTTGGTTGGGCCTCAGCATTTCCCTTCTCTAGTGTGTCCTTATGGGACATAGCCGTGGTTTGCTGAATAGCCTTGCCCGGTTGTGAGGGCACAACTGCCGCTCTTTTCGAAGAGTCTAGCTTTTCAACCAACTCCCTTGCGTTTAACTCGTCCGTCCTAGGCTTTAGGCACTCTAAAAGTGTTGGATTTGTCGAGGGATTTGGTTGCGACACCTCCTCCACAGGTAAACTACTAAGGACACGTTCCACAAGGGGCATTGTCACGGCCAAGGGCTGTGACTGCTGTGATCCATGATTGGAAGTAGTAGCAACTAGTTCAGTGGACTGGCTACCCTTGGTGAATTGCGGTGCCAAGTCCTTAGGGCGATCAGAAGTGGCTGTGTCTTTCGTTGGCCTTTGAGCCCTCATTTGTGTAGATCGAACATGAGCTGATCTAGTCGCATTAGGTGGCTCAGGCATATCCTTGGGTCGAGAGGTACAGGTGGCGTCATGTCCCACCTCTTTGACGGTTGGAAGCTTAGATGGAGGTAGAGATTGGAATTGAGCAGTCGCCCTTGACAACTGCTATGGTGCTTCCTGTGTCCGTTTGGAAAAAGAGGATGTAGGAGATCTAGGACTCTTAAGTGGACTTGGCACTGAATGAATGATTTGCTCGAGGCTATTAGATGATTGTGCCATTTGCTTTGTTGAGTGATCAGCCTTGCCTTGAGCAATGTTGTGCCTATGATGCTTGTTCTCCCCTTGGGAAATCAAAGGCTCCTTGGGCACTAATGGCTTTTGTGCACGCTCAATGGTTACATATGACATCTGCTTATTAAGCATGCTAGGTTGAGGCTCTTTCTTTCGAACACTCATGTCCGGTTTCTTACCTCGAGACCTAGAATTTCTCTTAGATTTCCTCCTGTGCTTCGTTGCTTTTGATGCACTCTGGCCTTCAGTCAACCCGGGAGGTTTGGCAAGGGTTTTTAGCACCCAAATCCATCGGTTGCCTGCATAATACCCTTGAGCCCGAAGCAACACCTTGGATATCCATCGTGGCGTTATGCTGGCTCTCCATCAATGCCTTCGCCTATAAGGCTTGGGCTTCTTTCGTGGTCTTCTACGATATTTTTTAGTCCAAACCCTATCCTTGGCCTTGTCTCCTAACCTTTTTGTCTCAAGCACGGCCTCACTCACTGGTTCTCTCCGTTCAACCTGTGCTTGTATCAGCTCTTCCAACAACTCCTTGCTCTCATTACTAGGCTTGCTTGGCATGTCAGAATGCTCCTTCCCCTTCCTTCGAGGTTTGGTGAGGTCACCCTTGCTAAACGTTGTGATTATCCTCACACCTGGTAGTGTTAGGTGTATCCTCTGTGCTATATAGTCGGCTTCACACTTCGTTGCCTTTTTGAAGGGCCTTCCTAGGAGGATTTTCTTTCCACAATTCTCGCTATTTGGAGGGACATAGAACAAGACTGGCAAGCTTTCTGTTTCAATAGTTACAAGGATTCTGCACTTCCCTAGAAGTGCTTGTGGGTGTTCCCCGTAAGGGTTAAGAGTTGCATCAGTCGGTTTGAGCTCTGGTTGACCTAGTAGAGTCCATGCTTCGTAAGTCAAGATATTGAAATCTGCTCCTTCATCAATGAGAGCATCAACACTATGCTCTCTTTCTGCGGTGAGTTTGACCCTAAGATAAGCAGGTGGTACTATGTCTTCATCTTCCGGGTCTTGGCTTGTAAATTTAAGCCTTCTGACAAATGCCCTTGAGTCCCCAACTGAACGACCAGATGTGGATTCTCCACTGATGTCTTGGATCGTCAGTGCAGTGCTATTCAAGGAGCATCTATCGTCAAGACTATCATATCTAGTCATCTTGGCATTTGTAGCTGTGATGTTGCATTTTGCCCTGACTAGACATGGTATGAACACAATGTCTTTGTGTTCTAGTGATGTGGCATTTTTGCCCTTGATGGCTAGATTGGCCTGTTGAGGTTCTAGGGTCTCTGTTTGTCTCTGTTCGGGTATGGGCTTTTGGCTGCTCTTTTGCACGTGAGAATCCATGCTCGTGTAGAGCCATTATTTCACTAGGGTCCAATTTGGGAGGCCTGTCACGGCGCGCGTTTTCTCTCCAACCTACTCGGGGGAGGTGCGGAGGGAGCAGAGCCCCCTCTGCGGGGGTCCGGGGGGGGCAGTCCCCCCCGGCCCGCAGGGCCGTTACGGTAGATGCCATATGCAATTTGGAGGACCGGTTATAGCCAAATTTTGAACTACGTGCTCTAAATTTTAGCCTGGTTATGGATCTGTGATGTGCCTTCAGCTCTACGTAGCCTTAGGGGTCAATCTCGAGGTTTAGATGTATCAAAATTTGTGTTCTAAGCACGTGTCCGATTTTGACAGTTTTTTGTCCGATTCTCAGATGTCCGATTTTCAGGAGTCCGATGCTCAGAATCGGACGCCCGATTTTGGGTTGGTCCGATCGGCCCAGTGGTCCAATTTTGCTCACGTCCGATTCTGAGAATCGGATCGGACAGACTGGTCCGATTCTGACTGGTCCGATTCTGACGGTTGTCCAAGTCTGGCTGGTCCAAGTCTGGGACTCGGACGGCCTGGTCCGATTGTGAGTGGTCCGATTATGGACTCGTCCGAGTGTCCGAGTGCCCGAGTGTCCGAGTGTCCGAGTGTCCGAGTGTCCGAATTGGACGGGTTGGTCCGAATCAGAGTGGTCCGAGTGCCACGTGGCACGTCCGATCGGGCTAGTCCAATTCTGGGAATCGGACGGTCTGACTCCCGAACTCGGGTGGTCCGATTCTAGGAATCGGACCACAGCGAGTTGGTCCGAGTGCGTCGGCAGCGGGCGCGATTCCCGCGCATTTGTCCCCTCCTCACTGTCTGGTGTACACAATCACCACAGACTTTCTAGATCTGATCAGGGCACTTGTTGAAAAACACCAGACTCACCTGGAGCAGCGCGAATCACCGGCGCCTCGAAATCGGGGCAGCGCTTCCTCGCCCTGTGAACCAGAAGTTCTCTCTCTCTCTCTCTCTCTCACACACAAGGCAAACCAAGGAACTGAGGTCTGTCCTGGCCTCCCAGGCCCCTTAAGGTCCTTTCCCAGCACTGCAGAACCTCACAGCTAGTTCCCTGTCCCTGCCTCACCCAGAACTTGAATCTGGTCCCCTGTTTCCCTGTTTTAGCCTGTTATACAGCAACAGAGAACCCTACTGTTTGTTTCTTTTTCTTTGTTTTTTCCTATCCTAAATGCATCCAAATCACAAAATAAATACCTATACTACTCCATTCCACAACATAAATCTCAGAAAGCAAAAAACCTACTTGCCAAGGAGATCGAATACCGTCTTCAACCCCCTCACTTCCTACCTATCTACCTCAAGCACCGGTTCGGGGGAAACCCCTTACTTTGATGCTCGATTCGAAGCGCACAAGCGCTAAGGCTTGAATCCGTTTGTCCCGGCAACGGAACCAAAATGTGGGAGCTTTCGCTCAACCGCCAAGACCCACGGACCGCTTATTGTTTCAAGCATTCCAAGCTGAGCACTAATGGCTACCTCTCACATAACCGACACGCCATCCATATCTACGGGTGTAGTGAGCTTACCTCCGTGCCGTTCGAGTTACCTCCTCTCCCGCGCACTCCGGTGGCTCCACGATCCAAGTGCAAGCTTCAAGCAAGCTCCATCCTCAAGCTCCATGCTCCAAGCTCCATTGCCGCGAGCAAGACAAGAGAAGAGAAGAGAAGAGAAGAAGAGAGGAGAAGATGGAGAGCTTCTCCTCCTCGGTCCCTCACCCTCACACACTCACTCCCTCACACTCTCACACTCCCTCTCTCAAGCACAAGCTCAAGCAAGCAAGAACAAGAAGAAGAAGAAGAAGAAGAGGAGAGCTACTTTTGGCCACACACAAGAATGAGCTTCTCATTCACTTTTCAACTTTATATACAAAACCCTAAATCCCTTTTGGGCGGTCATCCCCTTTTTACATGGCCGGCCATAGCCTAGGCCCTTTTTCCCATTGTCCTTCTATCTTCCTAGCTTCCTTTCCACCGCCCGTCTACATTTACAAATTGCACGGGTGAGAGCCCGGCACTCTTTTACAAGATTTCAGGGTGCGCCTTTTTATTTTAAAATGCGCCTTTCCCCTTTTGCCTTTGCCTTGGACTTTTAAGGTTGCCCTTGCGCTTGGCCTTTTCTCCTTTTCTTTCTTCAGTCGGGCTACCTTTTTTCCGCCTTTGCCCTGCGCCTTTTCCACTTCCTTTGCTTTCTTCGTGTTGGGGTTAACAATAGGATATGACTTAGCCTATGTCTTATTTCTTAACACTCCCCCTCAAGCTCAAAATGAGTTTGCAAATACAATACCCCAAGTTCACTTCTAAAGTAATCAAACTTATCTTTACATAATGCCTTCGGTAAAGATATCTGTGACTTGGTCATTGGTTTTGATATGTACCAAGTCTATCTCTCCGTCCATAAACCTTCTCTCTAATGAAACAATAGTGCACTTCAATGTGCTTTGTCCTTGCATGGCAGCTACTAATGTTATCACAATACATGACAACTCCACCATGTATCTCTATTACCATATCACCTAATAGTAATCTCAGTCATGCCTGCTCACATGTTGCCAATGCAATACCTCTATACTCAACTTTTGTACTAGATAAAGTAACTATGGGTTGCTTCTTGCTGCTCCAACTCACCATGGCTCAACCGAGTGAAAATGCATAGCCACTAGTGGATCTCCTATCCATGATACTTCCAACCTAGTCGGCATCTATGTATTGAAATAATGTAGGCATGATCCCTTTCTCAAGAACAAGCTAAAGCCGAATATCTTCTTCACATATCTTAAGACTCTCCTCTTTGCATCCAAATGTGACTTGCATGGTTTCTACATGAATTGGCTAATGACTCCCACTGAGTAACTCAAATCTGGTCTTATTCTGGCTAGGTAGATTAGGCTACCAACCATCTTTCTGAACATAGTAACATCCTCCACATACTATCCATCACCCACCATCATAATTTTTTAATCTAATTGTGTATCCCTTCGCTTACATGTTGTCGTTCCATACTTCCCTAGCATCTCCTATAAGTATTGCCTCTGCACTAACCAAGCTCCATGTGGAGTGTCAACCACCTCAATGCCAAGAAAGTATCTCAATAAACCAACATCTTTGATGTTGAATTATTTGTGCATCCCATGCTTTACTTCAACAATCTCTCTTTCAATGATACCTATAATGGTAAGATCATCAACATAGATGACCACAACAACCATTCCATCTTTTGTATGTCAGACATAAAGTGAATAACCAGCCATGATGTGATGAAATTGCATGCTACATAAGAACTTGTTGATCCTCTCACACCAAGCTCTTAGTACTTGCTTCAATCCACACAATGCCTTCCTCAACTTGCATACATAATGTAGATATTTATGGTATACATACCCTTTTGGCTAATCCCTGTATACCTCTTCTTCTAATGTAAGGATTGCAAGTGAGGTTCAACAAGTATGGTTGTTTTATTGAGGAGTTTAGGAATGGAAAACTTGGTGGGCTTATTCCTTGCGGTCAAAAGAAAGGCATGTTATATTTGCTTTGGATGCATGAACTCCCATCATACATAGCTCTATGTATGTTGAGACAAGGCATGGACAAGATAAAGATGTAGAACTATGGCATAAGAGAGAGTTTTGGAGCTCTAGACTTAACTTAGTTGTAAGCGAGTGTGTTTGGGAGCAATTTGTCAATATTGCAGCACATAGGAGATCTAGGCGAAATCAATGCGGCAGTAGATGGTGCAATTATGTAGCCATTTAATTTTATTATTGAAGCTTTTCTAAGCTTCTCTAAAGCTTAGTTAAGCCTTAATTCAAAAATCCCCTTTCATGTTGATTGTGGCTTTAAACCGGTTCCATGTTATGTGTTCACAATATCATGAGATTGAACTAGTTTTTTTGTAAATCAACTCACTATTCACATTGCAAAGATTAAATTAGCTTAGTTCAAGGCTTAAAGGTTGGTTTTATGCCATTTTCAGGTGTCGATTCAAAGGGGAAAAAGTGTCAAAATTTTTCCACAAAAATTGCTATGGATTGAGCTTGTTTGGGAATTCATTATTGGCATGAAAACTATATAAATATAGCATCAAATTTGGTAAATTTTTTACCCATGTTTTGATGATTTTTTTGTCATATGGGCATCATTTGATCCCCATTTTCACTATTTCTTGCTAGATATCCAATGGTTGAAATATGGGTATGATGTATGGGTACATGTGATAGCAATTGGACACATGTATGATAGCCATTGCAGTGGAAGTCAATTTATATGCATTTCCTTGGGCATTTGGATGCTTTTTCATCTTGGTTTCTTATGATTGATGCTTGGATATTGATTTGGCACATCATTATCGAAAACTATATAGATTACGAAAATTATGGGTGACAAATTGACTAAGGACAATTATAGTGTATGGTCCTACCATATGGAGAATTTATTGATTGAGGAGAGGTTTATGGGACCTCATTACAGGTGAAGATGCATGCCCAAAACTACCTAATGAGCCCACTAAAGATTAAGAAAGGCATATAAGGATTGGACAAGCAAAAAAATGAAAGTCTTGCGTTGGATATCTATATGTATCTTAGAGGTATTAATTCTGCACATTAAAAAGGCAAGTACATGCAAAGATGCTTGGGAAATCATTGAGACAATGTATGGCACTTGCACGAAAGCTAGAAAGATACAACCAAAGTAGAGATTGCATGGTGCATAGTGAGAAAATAGAAGCATTAGTGACTATGTGACATAAATAAAACAGGTTGTAGAAGATCTTTGTTCAATAAATGCACGAATTGATGATGATGATTTGGTATCTATCACTCTAAATAGACTTGGACTTGCATACAAGTCCCTTGATACCTCCATTTCTATGAGAGGAGGCTCTAATACTAATTGAAAAGAATCGAATAGGATGCACAATGGAAGGAGCAATGGCACAAGGTATGAAGGCTCAAGAGTTTTTCTTCTTCATTCTTCTCTTTCTCTCATTGTCAACTGATATACACAAAGTATTCTCTAAAGTGATAGATACCTTTTGACCTTTAAGTCGCTTCACATACAGTCTCTACTTTATTTATGCGTACATAGGATATGACTTAACCTATGCCTTATTTCTCAACAAGCATCCCTTAGGAAGGTAGGGTGTGTAGTTGGTCACTCTAACATTCCCAAAGAGCAGCCATGGCAACATGGGATGGTTCAAGGCCAATATGCCAAGGTGATTGGACAATATGGGTGCAATCGTATGGCCCAACACTAACATTATGGGGTGGTTGAGCAATGGGCAAGTATCGAGTGCATATGGGCCAAAGGTGGGAGATTGTGAGGGTAAGGC
This sequence comes from Lygodium microphyllum, assembly GCF_053477565.2. Classification (NCBI taxonomy): domain Eukaryota; kingdom Viridiplantae; phylum Streptophyta; class Polypodiopsida; order Schizaeales; family Lygodiaceae; genus Lygodium; species Lygodium microphyllum. The sequence continues at coordinate 45,283,110 of NC_141153.1, read as the reverse complement.
CAAAGAGGGCAGCTAAGGGTGGTGTATTCAATTGTATGCTGAGTCCTATGTGGGGCCAAGGGCTGAACCCTACACCAAAGTGCTAAGGCAAGTACGTGGATATTTGAGGCCAAGTATGGCCACCCTACTCGATCATTCCAAGTCAAATTGTGTGTGGAGTGTGATGATGTGGAGGGTGTGAGGAGGTTGAATAGGTTGCCTATTGGAATTGTGGACCATGGGTTTGATTCAACCAATCATCTGAAGGCCATGCGAGTTCATGGGGGTGGCCAAGTGTGGTGAGTCTCAAACGACATCCAAGTTCAATGGATGAATAATCATTTGAGGACGAGTGTGCAATTGGTCAAGGGATAAAAATTGATTGTCAAGGGTAAAAAGCACTTGCCACATATGGCCAAGGGCCCTCTGGGGATTGAGTCATAAATATGTGCATATCACTCAGTGAGAGTCATGGATCCCATAGCTATTCATAGCAAGAGATGGTGTGTGGATGTCTTCATGTAACTAAGAGATGTGTTCATGTCCTTTGTCTCCCTCCATGCACAACCGTGCCTATTCTTCTTTTCCTCTCCTTCTTCCCTGCTCTTCAATCCCACAAATAGTCAATTCTACATTGTGGGAATGCAAAAAAGAAATTCCCCTAAACATAAAGGCTAAATCTTTTTTCCAAAAAGCAACAAAATTAGCCTCAAACCCCTTGTTTTCTCAAATTCCCTACTTTCACACATTTTCTCTATGAGCAATAGAAACCAACTTTATAGATATTTTTAACCCATATTCCTTGGATCTTACAATGTTTTCTAAAATCTAGGCCTACTCAAACTAAATAACACAACCAAAACTTTCACTGTGACAATCCAAGTGAATCAATCTGCTCTCAATCCACCTTCCCCATATTAGTTTGCATGGTGTTTTAGAGTACAAGCTCCTATTCCACTACTTAGCATAGAGAGTATACACATAGTCATTCGATTCCCTTGTGTCACAACAATAGAATCAAAATGTTGAGCTCATCCAAGCTCAATGCTAGATCTAACGAAACACTTATTGATTCAAGCACTTCGAGCGACGCAGCTATGGCTACCTCTCACATAGCCATTGCATGCTCTCACAAATACCATAGCAAACTTATCGATTTACCTTCTTGTTGTAGTGTATCCATGAAGGCTTCTCAATGGTTCCATGATTAACATAGCCATATAATGTTGGTGTGACATTTAACATGCCCCTATTGCTAGTGCTTCCAATGCTTGCATCTTTGTTTTCTAAACTTCTTGAATTTTGGTCAAATTTTTGAAATTTTGTTCGCCTTTTCGAAAAGAGGTTAACACTTTAATGCTTAGATGACAAGTTTACGGAGCCATGCATGTTGAACCTCTCCAGGTTCTTGAATAATAAAACAAGTTTACACTACAACAATCTCATAGCTTAGAACTAACCATACTTTGCATAGATAATAAATGCTAAACTAGATACAATAATATTATGAACATGAGAAACTTTTTTGTGAGTGTAGCACTCAAAATCAAATAAAATAATTTAGGATATCCTTGTAGGCCCCTTGTAGATGCATGTGATGATGTGAAACCTTTGCTGTTTAGGCCACGTCAAATTTTCCTAGATAAAACCTCCAAAATCATGAATGGTTAGTAACATTTAGTAGAGATAACACCGTGAGCAATAGCCAAATCCAATGTGATTTAAGGAAAAAAGCCAATAAAACCTATAAAAACTAGCAACCTAAGAAACAAAAAAGTTCAAGCACAAATGTTGTTTATATTCTTTGGGAAATCACAGATTTTGAATAAATCAAGGTCCTAATGCTACATTTGAGAATCACACTCTTTTTATGTTAATCCTTTACTCATAGAAAATCCCACAACTAGAAGCCAAAACCTATGGCAACTCCAAGAATGGAGCTAATAAAACCTATTAAAACTAAGAAGCAAGAGCAACCTAGGAAATTAAGTAAGGGGAGTACTCCTACTTTTATATTGTAGAGTCACCATACTTTCATGTGAAAAACTTAGATGGAAAATCAGAATCATTATTTCCTTCATTTAATACCCAAAGTTCCATTCAAAATGCTCTTTATGAAATGGGAACAACATTTTGCAATATGACAACCCAACTTTTTGTATCTAGCATGGAAGAATTTAATACACATGATTTAATGATGAGTCACATCAAATATTGGTTGGTTTCCCTTGAAGACTTGTAACCAGTATTTTGCTAGCCCTAAAGCAACAATGTATATGTAAGATGTTTAATACCACTAAAATAAAATAATCAAATAAATTAGTTCTTTGGAAAGGACACACCATGTTGCATCTTTAAATTGAACATGTGGCTATTGTTGAATGAAACTTGATAAGATGGTCTCACATTATAAATTTTGCAAGACTTTACTCTTAAATTGATGTAAAGCTTGAAAGAACATAAGTTAACCGCTTAGGGTCCACATGAACAAACAAATCGATAGGTGTCACAATGGTGAGAACTAAGGCCTTTGTGATTGCAAGTAACAACTAGGATGGAGACAAATTAAATGCCATAAAGGATACCCTTGGGTAAAATTGTCAATGAACAAGTCATGGTAGGTCATCTTGTAGTCATATTACTTTACAAATAAAAAGCCCTGAAGTGTGTGCACTCCTTAAATGTAGATTAAGGAAAATGTCAACAATGATGATTTCTTTCCTAAATGATGCGTGGAGTCCACACACATTTTTTGAGAAAGCTCTTATACAAAGCATTCGGTCTACCTCAATGAAACAAAACTCTCAAGTAATGGTTCAAATAAGTACAAGTAAGCATCAATTGCGCATCTAGTTAACATCAACATATCTCAAAATGACTGTAGCCCCTTTTCTTGCTTGTTTATCTTACACTTTATCATTATTGTATTGCATCATTTTCTACGTCGAGCATATGTTTTATTGCATTATTTTTATAATAAGAAGCACAAACCATTTATTTTAATATGTATACATAAAATACAACACCATTTTCATCATTGCAGCATTAGGGTGAGATTATCAAAGGAAATACTAGCTATTGATGCCCCTATCCCCTCTAGCCCTTTTCACCTCCTTGTATCATGTTAAATATGGGGCATCATCTAGATATTCATGAGACTTGCAAGGGTAGCAATATGTCAAACAACCTAGAGGGAAAACACTTGAAATAAGCCAAACTAATGGTGGATTGACATTTCCAACCATTATGGTGACTCAATGGGAAATTGATAAGCAATTTCCCTTTCTATGAGAAAACAATGTACAGATGTTTTGCATACATGTGTGCAATCGGGATTTCCCTAGGGCATGATTGCATTTGGTTTTGAAATCCATAGGTGAATTTTAGCTCTCGCTAATCAATTGTCACCAATAAGTTGTATTCTACTTTGAGAATTATTAGACAACGTGTCCTTGTTGTAGATGTGTTAGGAGGAAAAAAGAAAGTGCTAGCAAGAACTAATCTTTAGCCAACTAAGTATATTGTTACTCTTATAGTGTGCCTCTTAGTGTGTTGTAATCATGCACTTTAGATCTTATATGAACACTAGATGTTTAATTCTTTCTATAGGCCAAGTACGAGTCTTTAATTGGCGGGCATCCAAGACAAACAATCATGCATGCAACATCACATAATAACGAATGCGATACAATTTCTTAAGTTGAAGAACACAATACAATGATCCCCAAACAGTTATTGGTGTTGAATCCAATATAGAAATGTGCAAAGATCTTAGCCTCAAATCAAGCCACTTTGGAAAAATCATACCTTCATTGGACACTTAAAAGTTCCTAAGTATTGATGAGCCTATTCATATCTATCCTTTATGGTTCAAAATTAGATAACAATCTATGTATTCTTTGGTTGTTGGAATTTATCGACATTGATGAGTTCATGGTTCAACTAGTCAAGGTGCCTTGAAGCTTGCATTGACTAGTTGAAGCTTGCATATATGGAAAAAAATTTTGTGACACACTTTGTGTTGTTTACAAGTATAAATAGTTCCTATTTGTTCTCAGTACTATGTGCATGATGATACTCAATTATGCGAGGATTAGGCACAGTTTGTGTGAATGCTTCAAGTATTTCTTCATCATAGGCTTTCACTTTGAAGCATACTTTGTGTGAATACTTGTAGATTCTTTTATTGTAGGCTTTGACTATCAAAAATCTACGTGTTTTTTGTCTTGATGGTTCCAGTGTTCCTTCATCATAGTTTCCACTATCAATGTCTTTAGGTGTAATTCATGTTGATTGATCTATGTAGGGTTGTGCTAATTGAATAGTGACTTAAACAACATAGTTTTCCCTCTTAGCACTATGATATTGTTCATAATGGCCTCTCTGGTTTTAATACTTGCCCCTACTTTTTAAAGCTCTCAAGGCCTTAGAGACGTTACAATACATTCTCGAGTCTAACAAATCACTCAAATCATGTTGTTGACATGTGAATCTAGCTCTATTGGTTCTTATTAGAGAATTGATGAAAATTTTGACCTAATACTTTTGAACAATTTCTAGATGTGTAATTTGTATGGTTCATTGTTTTGAGTGATAACCCCATTTTTCATATCAAAGGAAAAACCGAAGAATAATTTTCTACATATTATATTAAGAATAACACCTTTTAAAATTTAAGACTTTGAAGGATATAATCTTTACACCTTTTGTGGGGTGGTAAATTCCTTCAAGAAATATAGTGCATTCTTCAAAACCAAGGTCTTTTGGTGGTATGTACTTGATATGCCATACACATGAGCAACTAGAGCCTTGACTGTGATTAATTGCCATACATAAGAGGTTAACGTTGGTTGCTCATGTGCCATAAGGAGGGGTATATGTTGATTTTTGAAGAGCCATAGTTTTTGCATTAGTCAAGTTGTGTGAATGGCAAAAAATTACATTAATGAGCTAGTATTAGTAATGTAGTAGCCCTAACAACAACAATTCCCATTTTTGAATGGACTTTTGATACATCACAAGGGAGAATGCTCGAATTGTGGTTCAACAAATCAATGTAGGATTTTCTTATGGTTATTGGGAAATCGTCTAGTCAATGAAGAATAAAGAACATCAACATGCCACGTAAGATTGCCACAACTATAGTGGCTTTTGGGGTAATGTGGTCCTTTTCTAGTAGAAGTTCATGATGTTGGGTTGGGGCCGACAACCCCTTGTCCCCAATCACATGTAGTTAGGCATGCGATTGCTCTGAAGAAGCTTGTGATGTTCTCATAACTCACAATGTGGGAATTTGTTTAAAACTTGTTAGGGCATTTTCCCATGAGATGTTTGGTGATGCCTAGATGACATAACTGATCCTTCACGGAGTGTGTTTGTTGAATATTTCGAAACTATTGGGGGACTTCATGCGTTTCACTGGGAGCAAAAGTTTGTGAAGTTTCCTCCTCTGCAATTAAGTTGATGACTAAACCCATCCTGTGAAGGCGAGCCCAATTGCACCAATTTGTTGTGTAGAAGCTTTCCTTCCTTTTGGTGCATGTCGCCAAACCCATGGTAGGAAGGTGAGCTCAATTATGCCAATTTGTTGTACTGAAACTTTCCTTCCTTTTTGTGCATGTTGCCAAACCCATGGTGGGAAGGTGCTCTAATGGGTGGCTAAGGCAACTGGGGAAGGATTTGTGTCAGTGAAGGATGTGAACGAACGCATGCTAAGACTTGGTGTCACGTGTGCACGTGTGGGGGGGGGGCCGGGAGGAGAGAGAGAGAGTAGCTATAAAAGTCTTTTACTTGCCAGTTCTGTGGTCTATTTCCCTCCCCCTCCCCCTCCCCCCCTTCTCTCTCTCTCGGCTCTGCAGACTGCGTCTCTCTGTGCCTGTTTCATTCTTGGCTCTGCAGCTTTACCTGCCCTTCGAATCCTTTCCAATCAATCAATCAATCAATCGCCATGGCCGATTTGGCTTCTGCAACCCTAGGCAGCCTGTACGTGAAGGCCGTGCCCCCCCCCGACCTCAACAAGAACACCTCCTGGTTCCAGTACCCGGGCGTCTGGACCTCCTACATCCTGCTGATCTTCTTCGGTTGGCTTCTGGTGCTCTCCATCTTCGGCTGCAGCGCCGGTACCGCATGGTCGGCTGTCAATCTGCTTCATTTCGCGGTGAGTGCGTCTTGCGTTTGATCGTCTTTGTTCTATCCTTCTGTTAAGGACTAGGCTTTATATGCTTAGGTAATCCGTCGGACGCTGAATGTTTCGTTTCTTGTGGCATTTGTCCCCGTCAATGGTAGATTAATATAACTCTGGCAATAGCTCTTTTTGCTCAGAGAAACGACTTTTGTCCAGTAACAATGAAGACTGATTAGAGATTGTAAGGCCTGTAACAAGGGGAAAAGTACTAGAGGGAGTAATGAGAGATATAGGGGCCGTAAGGCTCAACACAAGATATCTTAGATAAGTTCCCGTTATAATTCCTACGTTGTGAAGTATGACAACATCATGAGCATCTGTGAGGGAGGGACTGCATACCTAGCTAAGTACAGTTGGGGCCAGGGGGCACAGGTTGCTACTGGCTTGGACCCCTGCAGCCCCCTTCTCCACCCGTGCCTAGTTGGGTATGTGTGCTTCTTCAGTAGAAGCTCATGACGTTGAACATTATAGGGAAAAACAACCCCAGGGCCAGCAGCCTGCTACCCCCAACCACACTTAGATGGGTATGTGGTGTCTCGCTCACAGAAGCTTATGATGCCCTAAGATTTTAGGGGAAAACAGGGAAAAGAGCCCCTTTTTCCCACATGGGAAAATGTCAAAAACTTCTTGTGCAAGGGGTAAAACAAATAAGGGATCTTGCTGCCCAAAAAAAGAGAAGGATGTGAACATTTTTTGAATCCTCTGGCGTTGTCACACATATGCTCGATAATGCTTACAAGTGATTCAATTTCATGTGATTTATCTTCCTACGCTTTGTCTACTATCTTGTGTGAGCCTTTGTCGTTGGCTTCTTAGATCGGCTTTCTGGTCTTTGCCTGGCATGTGATTCCTGATCTTTGCTTTTGCATGTAATTCATGTGATCTCTAAAGCCCATAATCTTCAACTGTGCAGGCCTTCAGAGTCACATGTAATCTGCCCATTTGATCCAATCTGCTATGGACCTGAGCAGATGTGCTGGCTTTTTGTGTTTGTGCTTGCTATAAGCAGCTCTACGGGACTTGTTTGAGTGCGTGCCTGTTTATCTGCAAGAGTTAGTCCACCCTTATGGGTGAGGAACAGCTTAGATAATAGTCCCAACATTTAATAATCAAGCCTTGAAACCTAAGTTGGGTTCTGCTGAGTACTTTTTTCCCTTCTTGTGGCCTTCCTAAAACCCATGCCTGGACCAATAATATTGAATGCCTTAATTTCCACACAGAACGGACTGCCAACATTGTGCACCTAAACTCATATACAGAGTTTGCTATAGCAGGAAATGTAGAAAGCATTAAGGTTGTTCTTTTGCTGTTGGATTGTGTTGAACTTCATTTTTGTGGAAGAATGTGAAAATGCTTTCAAGGCTCTTTTTGGTAAAAGAAGAGACTTTAAAATCCTAGTGAGTAGTCAATGGTCATGTCAACAAATATAAGCTCCTGAGCCATTCAGAAGAGGTTACAGGCTGCTGGTTTAACCCTGCTTGTTTCTTGTGAAGTATTTCTTCCAGTTTCACTGAAATCTGGCTATTTCACCTTGAACTCGGGTAAAAACAGACTGGGAATTTGTAAAAGGTGGAAACCTTTTGCAACCAAAATTTCAGTGAAACTTCAAATTTCATTTGACAAATTTGACAGCAACAGGAAGAATACCCAAATCGACCATCATTTTGCACTGTTTGGGCATGTTTTAAACTTTATTCATATTGAGTATCAATTTTGGGCAAAATGCATTCAACTATGAATTGCAGGCTTTTTTAATGTATGCATAACTTCCCATTGTAGACTCTGTCAAACTTATGCACACTGATCATGTTTTAAAATTTGTCATATTGAGTATCTGATTTGGGGTACATTGTGTTCGACAAACTGTAGGCTTTTACTGACATATGGCACATCAGAGTTTGCTGAATAAGCCATTTTGATACATGCTGACCTCTTTCCATTATGTGTCCTCCCCTTTTTGTGCCTTGTCTGATTGAAATATCTGTAGCAACATGCTTTTGCTCATGATCAACAAAAGAGCTAAGCATTGACACATTTGCCAGGTTGGCTTGATGGGTAGAAGTAAGTTTGGGTGGCTTGTAAAAAAGTACATCCAAAATTTCAGAACCTTTTTGGAACCCTCTACAAGACCCTCCTTGAGTTTGATTCTCGTGAACTGCATATATATCTTCTTTTGCAGAAAAATAGTCTCAACTAATCTCTGTGTACCAGTAGCATATTTGTACAAGAATAGTCCACACAAGTGCATAGAAGGAAGCAGACATCTCTCTTCAAGACTATCTTGTAATTGTAAGGCCAATGAAACAATCTGAGTGCAAGTTGTTCCAGAGCTTGTAAACCACCTTTATCTGCACCTTCGTTGTTGACAATCACTCATTTCGGCACGTGACTGCTTCTCAGACTTTCTGAACTATGGAGCATCATATCAGCCACCCTAGTGAGCAAGCTAGGAGGAAACTTGGTGACACTAATGAAGTGTTGTGAAGGCTGAAAAGTGCGAAGTGTTCTGAAGGCTGGAATGGGAGGTAGCTTAGATTTTGTCTGTGTGTAAGAACAACTGTAGATCCAACTGAGGTTGGTTCTGCATGCTAAATCCAAAACCCAAGATTCCCTTAGCGTAATTGGGCCAGGCTATGTACATTTGCCAAACTGAGCCTTCAATGATTAGATTTGTAAGTAGTAAATGATCAGCTTTACCCTTGCCAAGCTGAGCCTTCAATGATTAGGTTTATCAGTAGATTATCAACTGCCATCAGGATATATAATAGCAGTCCACTGATTAGCCATCAACGTGTCAGGTATGTCAGATGTATATACCTGTCATGTCTGTTGTTATTGCTGAATCTGTCAAAGTCGATTTTAACGAAATCATACTGCCATCGAGAGGCCAAATTTTTAAGGTTTATTCATTGTAGTGTCTCAAAGTAATGAAGATCTAATTTCACTGTGTTGTGCCCAAGCTCTCTCTCTACTTTGCCTTTGTGGCTAGAAATGTAAGGATGCACCTATATCAGGATTGAATATGCAACTCAGGTTGTTAACGGTCAAATCTGAGCTTGTACTTTGAACCAACTATTTAATTCAGTTTAATGTTGCATAGTTATATCTGTGGTACCTTAGTTCCTGTGTATAATTATATGACTTTGGTTGCTCATATTACCTGTTAAAGTGTGCTGCATTTTATACCCAGATTCTTTTTGCAACGGTCTTTTTGATCCCCTTTTGGAATCTCCTGGAGTCCATGATGTCATATAAAGTTGGAAACTTTATTATGCAGATAACTTACTGGTCGTTCCACTGGAGAAAAGGAACTCCTTTTGCAGAAGATCAAGGTATCTACAACAAATTGACCTGGTGGGAGCAGATGGACAATGGGCGGCAGCTGACACGTAACAGAAAGTTTCTTATGGTTGTACCTGTAGTCTTGTAAGTGTTAGCTCTTGAGCTGGTTAAGGTTTTGACAGTGGTCTATTTCTTAGGATATTTCTGTGTCTTTTAACCTTTCTGTATCAAAGCCTTATGGAATAGAGTCAAAACCTGTTCTCACACTTGGGCAGATGTTTGCTTATGGCAGAAAATTAGCTTAGGATTTTAGTTGTTTAGTGGTGTGCTACATATTGTTAGTCTTGCATTTTATTGACTGATGTTACTTTGACACATTCCTCTGTTTACGATCCTGTATATTTTGGCAGGTATTTGATTGCCTCCCATACCACAGACTATAACAACCCATGGCTTGCTCTGAACACAGTGGCTGTGTTTATTTTGGTGATTGCAAAATTTCCAACCATGCATAAAGTACGGATATTTGGGATCAATTCTGATTACCCAACATAGGAGGCATTTCAGGTTCCCTGTTGCTGAAGACCTAATGGAGCTGCTATGTTGAGGGGATACTTCTGAAGCACCACCTGTCTTAATTTTAATTTAGCTGTTTCCAGAATTCCATAGTTGACATGGCAAATCATACATATGTATTTTGAGGCTGGTACTGAATATATCATACCCAAAGAAAGACTTGGGCAGCTGGCAAAATGTACATTCACCATGTGTACATAATGTAAACATGAAGTTATACATGTGCAGACTTGTGTTCCTCTCAGCACATTTCATCTATCTGAATAGTGCTCTCTGACATCTATACTCTTGTTTGAATTACGTTCAAGGAACTGAAATCAGTCAAGTAATAGTGGATCTCGAGGCCACTGAAGTTTGGGAGCTGACTTAGTGTCACTTCAGCAATATCAATCGATGCAAGAAGTCACATCTCTGTTAAGAGAATATTGTATTTAAATTGAATACATAAGGCAACTTGTGGCGTAGCATAGGCTGGCCTCCCATACCTTGGAATATGCAGTGGTGAATTGAGGAAAGTCAATTCGTCAATGATGGGTTTTGTTTGCCATACCTGCAGTTTTCTCCCATAAATATAACGAGTTTGTTGTGTATGGTCAAGCCTTTTGCTCTTGAATGCTCTGTCAGCAAGATTGTACCTATTGCTAAATTATTTTCTATCAAATTCAAAGGGTTTATTGGGATCTATGATGCTCAAATTTGTAGGTGTGGCAATGGCTACCTTAAGTTTAAAGTCTGTCCCTTAGGATGAGCTGACCAGACATGGGTACAACTCTCTTGGCCTTCCTTTCTATACTTGTCTGACCTGAGATCTTGTGGCATGCTTGGTTCTCTTGATAATCATAGAATTGTGAGTGCACCTCTTTTGATATGCATTGTCAATACTAATGTCTCCAAGAAAAGTTTACATTGTATATATTTCCTTGTTGTACCCTCTGTTTCCAAGATCAGCAAATCATCTATGATTACCTTGCCTAACATCCCTTGAAAGTCTTGGATATCCATTAATTGTCTGCCTCCCAAGGACCTGCACTATGTTGACTCACATTGTTTAACAGTGAATTTGCATTATGGTCAACACATGTGCTTGAGTTTCTCATCAAATAAGATAGCTTTTAACTACTTAATTAGTATGACTTGAGATGATGTCTTGGAACAGTATTGCTTGGTATAGGGATATTTCCTCTCTTAGGAGCCATGATCCCTCTTTTGTAGTTCATACTTGTCCCTTGTGACTTGAGCACTCCTTTGAAGCCCATGTGATTTGTTGCAATACTGTTTGCAAGCGAATAATGAATGAGTGAAGATAAGGAATAAAAAGGATGTTTAGGAGAATTCAATTATACATGTATTGCTAGGTGTAGGGATATTTCCTCTTTTAGGAGCCATGATCTCTCTTTTGTAGTTCAGACTTGTTCCTTGTGACTTGAGCACTCCCTTGAAGCATGTGTGACTTGTTGCAATGCTTTTTGCAAGTGAATAATGGATGAGAGTGGAAGATAAGGAATAAAAAGGATGTTAGGGGAATTTGATAATTCATTTGATGATAGATGATAGAGGTAATACTAGTAAATAGGGAGATTAGGGATCGATGAGGATGAAAGAAATTATCAAGTTTGTTGAAATTAGGTTATGAGGACTAGAATGATGGGATTGAATTTAGTGGTGAAAGAGATCAAGATAGCAGATGGACATGGTGGTGGAAGAGAGGGTGATGATTGTGATCAGAAAATGAAAGTATATCAGGAGGCCAAGGACTGATCATGTGGACAGATGAAGAGTAAGTTGGCTATGGAGGGTTGAGTTTGTGTGTGTGCACACGCATGTGCTTTTCAGCATGAAGACGAGATAGAAATAAATTTGAAAAATGATGATGAGGGGGGAGGATGGGAGGTCTATTTATATCATTACTATTATTAATTCCTTCCCATTTGGGAAGTGTAGGGTTGAAAATTAAGTTAAAATTGGAAAGTAATTTGAGAGTACTAATTTGAAGAGGGTGTTTCTATGGATAAGAAGGTCACACAATTGAATCTAATGGGGGGGGAAGGGGGGATACATCACTTTTAGATCCTTTTTTCATAATTAAATACTAAGGTATTAGGGGGTTAGATAGGAAAGGATAGAAGGCAAGAAGGGGTGTTCCCATGTTGTAAAGAGGGCGAGAATAACCCATACAAAGAGGGGGAGGGGGTGGGGGTTAGTATATTAAATTCTCCTTGTTAGAGAAATTAAGATGTTCTCATCTCTATAGAAATTGGGGGTGTTCATATAATAGTAGGGTGAGTTTTCATTTTGACCCTAGGATCGACGGATTACAAGCCCACGTCACTTCTGCCACACTACCTTGATTGGCAAGTTGCCTATAATCTATCCTTTTTGGGTTAAGCAAAAAGCCCGAGTCCACCCATAACAATCATGCCTAAGTTGCTATAAAATTCCAAGCTAAAATTTAATTTGCTCGTGTCTCAAAAATCATCTAGCTCATAAGCTTTAAATCAAAGCCAAAATACCCATTACGATTTGACACTTTAATTCAATGTTCCACCACTTTCAAATCCAAATTCTAAAATAACTTTTACCACTTTGTTTTCGCTTCCTTGAGCATGTGAATTTGATCTTGCTTGCTAGCCTTGTTGAGGAGGTGGAATCAAAGCTATGTTGGAGAAATGCTTGCACCATTTGCAATTAAAGCCTGAGACTCTAGACAGTCTTCTTTTAGAGGCTTTGTGACTATCTAAATGGTAATATGTTAAAGCTCTCTTTTGTTGTAAGGTCATTAGGTTGGTCATAATCACAACCCACTCCTTTAGGATATGTCTTTAATGTGGCTAGGTTAGTGGCCAACTCATACATTGCCTTTATTTTTTTGCTCTAGCTCTTGCATTTTTCGTTGGAGTGCTTTAGTTGAAGATGCCATGACTTTTAATGGAAGCTTTCAACCCTTTGAAGGGAAGCTAGATTTGGACCTTAACTTTCTCAAAGGTGATGACTTATGCTTGGAGAACCTTGGAGCATTGTTGTTCAATCATGGGGGAGGCTTGAAGCCCCACTAGTCGAGCAGGGGTAGATTGCAATTGATTGGTAGTTTCATTAGCTTCTTTATTTCTATGATTTGTGTCCATTTGAAGGAGACTTTTTAAGTTCCTTTTTCTCTACATTTGCATCATCCTTGAAAGCAAGTGCTTCTTCTAGCTATTTGTTAAGATCTTGGAGATACTCTTGAGTCCATGCAACCTTAGTGGATTTGGTTCTTGGAGAGGGGTTTTAGTAATGGTGGCTTCCTTTGGGGAGCTCTTTAAGGATTGAAGCAATTCTTAGTTGAGCACATTTGATTGCTCAATTGCTTCTTGGAACAAGGGAGTAATAGTGTGGTGGAGCTCTTTAAGGGATTGAAGAAATTTCTAATTGAGGGTGTAGTATTGTTCAATGGCTTCCTAGACCAGGGGAGAAATAGTATACTCTTCTATCACAATCTTGCTCTTAGAGGCTTCAACATAACTTTGGATTGAGCCATGGTACCATTCCTAATATTTTTTGAGCTAATCTTTGATAGATGCTCACCACAATGTCTACAATATTCTGCAAGCAAGATGCTTGTGAGCATACTTAACTTCTTCCAATTCTTTTCTCAATAGTTAGGGTTTAGGAAGATAGTAGAGATGTTATCCATACTTCCAAAGTCTTTCTTTGAGTTGTAATACCTTAATAGGAAATGGTTATTGGTTGGGGGCCATTCAACGTGCCAATGATAACTTTTAAAGCTCTTGTTAGATGGAGTTTGCGGTAAGAAATCATGTGTACTTGATCATTGTTAGGCTCACAAGGATCTCAACAATGTGAGGACTTTGGGCACACACATGCCCTTTCATTTGTTTCCTCTATGCTTAAGATACGGCTGCCTTTTAGTTAGTCAACTTGTACTCTAGCTTTGAGGCACCAATCCTTTGTCTCTCAATCCCATGAAAACAAAGAAACAAGGAAGGACTCTAAGATTGTAGCAGGCTTACTTGTTGCTCACCTTGTTATAGTTCGCCATCAAAGGAAGTGGTAGATCGTCTCATAGTTTGAATGTGCACTTTTTGCCTACCAAGCTCTTGATTAGCTATTGTCGTGCTCCAATCCATACTACCAAGAGGATGTAGGAAACTAAAAGAGGAGAAGAAGATTTTTCTTTGTGGCTTCTCACTCTTGCACTCTCCTAGAATCTCTCAAATGGATATAGATGCCTCAAGAAGCCCACATGTTGTAGAAGAGGGGAAGAGGAAGAAAAGGAGAAGAACGGAATGGAAGAGAGAGTTTCATTCTCATGTCCTCGATGAATGGATTTTCTCTAGCCGTACACTTTAGAATGGTGACTAACTATGAGAGTTTAAAATTTTTCCATTGTAGACTCTTCAATACCTATGTTGTATCTTCAAATACTTCAAAAAATATTCCATTTGGATGTCTAGTACTTTGTTTGATTGCACTTAGCCTTGGTTCCTTCTCCCAATTTGTTGACTAGTTCCTTGTAACTCCTTTGACCAAGATTTCACCGCTTTGATCAACCTTTGCATTTACATGTTTTAGTAAATTCTTCAAAAGTTTTTGCAAAATTATAAAAGAGACTCGATAGAGAGAATTTGTATGCATGCATGTTTAGCCTTTTGAAGTTATTATGCTTTTTCAACATTGAATAGTGAGCTTCTTGTGCCATTCTTTTTCAACCACATGCATGAGCATTAGCATACCAATATAGAGGTTTTTTGAGGTTACTTAATTCAAGTTTCACTTGACATTTTGAGTTTGCTAAAAAAAACTCGCTCTATGAATGGAATTCCTCAAGCTCTACATTTTACAATGGTGACGAGCTATGCGATTTTAAAACTTTGCTACATGTGCACTCTTGAATTCCTATGTTGTATCTTCAAATACTTTAAAAAATATTCCATTTGGATGTCCAATACTCATTCCCTTTGACTCCTTTGACCAAGCTTTCACTCCTTTGATCAACTTTGAAATTACCTATTTTGGTAAATTATTCAATTTTTTTTGCAAAAATGAAAAAGAGACTCGAGAGAGAATGTGTGCATGGGTGTGTGTTTAGCCTCTTGGAGTTATTATACCTTTTCAAGATTAAATAGTGAGCTTCTTGTGCTATTCTTTTTCCACCACATGCATGAGCATTAACATAGCAGTATAGAAGTTTTTAAAGGTTTTTTTTTTTCACAGTTCACTTGGCTTTTTGACTTTGCTCAAACAGTTTAAACTAGTGACTAACTATGAGATTTCAAAAATGCACCACGTATGGACTCTTCAATACCTATGCTGTCTCTTCAAATACTTCAAAAAATATTCCATTTGGATGTCCAATACTTCACTTACTTGTAATTGGTCTTAGTTCCTTCTCTTAATCTGTTGACTAGTTCCTTTTGACTCCTTTGACCAAGCTTTCATTGCTTTGGTCAACCTTTGAATTTACCTAACTTAGTAAATTCTTAAAATCTTTTTGCCCCTTTGGTAACCTTCTTTGGGGTTATAATTATCACAACCCCACACAATCCCCCCATCCCCCACTCCACTTGACTTCTCTAGCTAAGTACTAGCCCCTTGGCATGTTGGTCTAAGGTAGATGATGGTAGTAGCACAAGGAAATTCAAAACCATGGATGCAAAAGATGATGAGGTATTTGTCAACATGGGAGTTGTTGCTAGTAGCACCAATAAATTAAACACCAAGGGTGCAAAAGATGATGAGATAATTGTTTCGATGGGAGCTATCGATGGTAAGGGTGGATGTTGCTAGTTCTTCAACGTATGTCTTTGAGGTGTACCTGAACTAAAACGTCATGCTCTCCCTGATGGTAGTGTCTAACTTACACATGGTATTGGTGCAAGTGCTTATGGAGTACAATTAGGAGATGACTCTAATGCTAGGCAAGTTGAAACCTCTTAGACATGTCCTGCACTAAAGGACCGAAATGGTGGGTGGTGGTTTGTGTGGTGAAACTCAAGGTGACACATCTATTGGACAAGCTCATAGGTGTCCTACACTTGATATGCCCTGAATTGTGATGTAAGCAAATGGGCCACGAGGTTAGAGAAGGAGCTAATTGACTGATGCTATCAGACACTTGTAACTTGAGGATCCTTAGGTGCAATGCTCAATGCATGCACCTAATGAAGAGTGGAGCTTATACTCTCTTTTAATGCTGCATTTTTTATTTCATTTGTTAAACTTTTTAAAATACAAATGATGTGATCTACTCCTTAATAGAGGGGTCATAATGTTTAAGCAAGGCAAGTTGTACTACTTTTGTAAATCGCAAAGACTAACCACATTTGGATGGAATTTGGATGGGAGACTACGGGAGGAAGGGGTGACATCAATGGGCGAACAGGATTTTAGCCATGCCTTCTAGGAGCTCCAAAAAATATGGTGGAAGAATGTCACATGGAGGATGAACCTAGCAATTTCAACTCCATTGATTCTAGTGTTTATGTCAAAGAACAAGGGTGGTAGCCTCTCCTTGTACACTATTTGATTTTGTGCAAGTAGTAGTATGAGTAGGTGGAGGTAATTAGAAGTTACTAGGAAGGAGGGATCCTAGTAGTTTGTAAAAGTCCTAACAAAGGAAGAGAATGAGAGTATTAGGTCCCTTGGCTTTAGGTCCCTTGGCTTTAGGTCCCTTGGCTAGAACAAGTAGGCAAAGTTAGGGTTCATAGCATTGATGTTCAACATCTTTGGGAAGTTGAACCTCCCTTGCCTTTCTATATCAAATAATTTCACATAGCTCCTAATCTATATACCCAAAGTGTCTTCAACTTCACATCTCTTCTAGAACTAATATATATTCTATCTCTTCAAACTCTTCAATTTGTTATGGTCTCAATGTTGGCTACAATATATACAAGTTAGTTAAATTCACACACACACACACACACACACACACACTCTCTCTCTCTCTCTATATATATATATATATATATAGACACACACACACACACACACACACACACACACACACACACACACACACACACACACACACACACACACACACACACACACACACACACACACACACACACACACACACACACACACACACACACACACACACACACACACACACACACACACACACACACACACACACACACACACACACACACACACACACACACACACACACACACACACACACACACACACACACACACACACACACACACACACACACACACACACACACACACACACACACACACACACACACACACACACACACACACACACACACACACACACACACATACATAGTACGTATGTATGTATACATACATACTTTGATATTTCATTGTTCCCAAATATTTAGTATGATGTATAATCCTAAGCAATGTTGCAATTTTCACACAATCTCACAATTTTGCACATTCAAACTACATATGATAATGAATGTCCTTATACATGATGGTATCTCAAGCTAAACCTCTCTCTCTCTCTCTCTCTCTCTCTCTCTCTCTCTCTCTCTCTCTCTCTCTCTCTCTCTCTCTCTCTCTCTCTCTCTCTCTCTCTCTCTCTCTCTCTCTCTCTCCAACTTCATATTTATTTCTTATTGATTATAGGATGCATTTCACAATCTCAACCATGGTAATTTCCACATAATGCCACAAATTTACACATTTAAAATGGTCTTCAACATATATCTTTTAGCACATAATATAATATCTTCTCTCTCTTCAAAGTTGTCAACTTTTTAATGTCTTCTTTGTTTGTTGTAATTTATAAAGGTTAGTCAAGTCCTCCCCTCCCCCACTCTCTCTCTTTCATCTTCAACTTTATATTTTGATCTTCTCAATTTCTGAATACGACATATAATCCTAACCATAGCAGTTTTCACACAACCCCACAAATCCACACATTCAACTATATATTGCCATATCACTTATACATGATGGCATTATTGTTAAGAGGGATGTCTAGGATTGCCAAAAAAATCTTGAAGTATCTAGTAGACATTTTGATCCACATCTCCATAATCTGGGCATCACAATTAAAAAAGAGAAATCTACACATGGATCAAAGGTGTGCTGAATTGCCACATGGCACAATGCCAATGATTTAGAAGTTTAGAGGTCAACATGAGAGGAATCACATCCATGACTAGCATATAAAAAACAACCTATATTGAAGTGGCAAAACACACTTAACTCTAAGTATAACTAAAAATAAAAATATATCATTTTACTAGATAATTGGCATAACTAAATAGTAAAGGAAATTAGCATCTGCATAAGCAAGGATAGATGTATCATTCCTTCCAAAAGGAAATGCACATAGATCTTGTAAGATTCAAATATCTCATGATACACTTCATTTCTTCCCAATGTTTGTTGCCAAAGTTTGTGATAAAGTTGTGAACCACTCGTTGGGTGTATAGCTACTGTAGCATACATCAAGCTACTAGCTACATATGCACAAGGCATCTTTGCCATTTCAACATTTTGTTCATTTGACATAGGGTTTTCCTCTTGGACAAGTTTCAAATATTGAGGTAATGGAATACTTATAGCTTTCCCCCTCTCCATATTGAAACAATCAAGTACCTTCCCAATGTATTGTTTTTGAAACAAATATAGAACTTTATGTTTGTCCCTTGAATAGAAGGGTACTATCCATAGCCTTCCATGTGTAGAGATAATAATTTGTCTCACCATGTATATCCTTGAGACCTCATATCAACATTAAACTTATGATATTAATTTATTGGATCTTGCTTTAATATATAAAGAATTTTGTAGAGCTTACACATAGAACTTTTCTTGCCCTACACAACAAACCCCTTTGGTTGTTACATGTAGATATCATCATGCAAGTCCCCATGC
The DNA here is from genome assembly GCF_053477565.2 of Lygodium microphyllum. Lineage (NCBI taxonomy): Eukaryota > Viridiplantae > Streptophyta > Polypodiopsida > Schizaeales > Lygodiaceae > Lygodium > Lygodium microphyllum. The sequence goes on along the minus strand of NC_141153.1, from coordinate 45,264,222 downwards.
AAGAAAAGGCATCTTTACCTCCCTATGGAGAAGCTCCATTTCCTTCTTTGCAAAAATGCAAGCATTGTATGAAGAGTGCTCGTCTTGACTACTAGTGAGAAGATCTCATCAAAGTTTATCCCATTTTTGACATAAAGCCCCTGTGTAATGTCCCCATTACTTAGTTTATTTTAATAAACAATATGCATATACATTCCAAAAATTGATTTATGTTGAAAACAAAATGATAAAGATTGCACATTTGAAGATAATTGATGTGGTATTATATGCCAATTCATGGAAGGAAGGCTTGGGAAACCCTCTCAAGACAAGCTTTTTAAAACTGTGTTTGTAGTATAGAACAACAAAAAGAACTAGCCTAGTGGATAGTCACTTGGCAATTAAGTGCACTTGGGTAACGACACTGCCGGGATGGGTGACCTTCCGGAAATATTTTCCTACAAGTAAGTGGGAGCTTCTCACATGCAGCCAACAGCGTCAATGAAGCCTTTGTAGCCCGTTGCCAAGTTCTATGCCTTGGCCGCCACCTTGGTCATGAGCCTTGGAGTGACACATGCCCGACGACGTGACACGCAGTGCTTGCCTATATATTTGTAAATTTTTATCTTCACATTACAAAAATAGAACCCCCTCTTTGACATCATCGATGATGCCATCAAAAATGCTAAAAGCAAGCGTTCTCTCTTTATCATCGATGATGTCATAAAAAACGCTAAAAGCAAGTGTTCTCTCTTTACCCCCCCCCCCCCCCCGATTACTATATAAACACACGTAGAGCATCACATCACAACAACCCATGCAGAAGTCTCTCTGCTGTGCTGACACAATGAAGCTCTGTTGCAATCAACTGAGCATCTTCTCTCTCTCTCTCTCTCTCTCTCTCTCTCTCTCTCTCTCTCTCTCTCTCTCTCTCTCTCTCTCTCTCCTCCCTCCCCCCACACCTATGCGGAAGCACTGCTCAAATCCATCAAGCTTCTCCCATGGTTCCCAAGAGACGTCGAGATGCTGAGTGAGGTCATGCTCGGAGAGCTCCCCAACGTGAGGAAGTAGTCACTGTTAGGGAAACTCAACACGAAGCTAAAGCGCAAGTGGAAGTTACCCCCGAATCCATTCAATCCAAAGGATCGATTATTCCACAACAAATCAAGGTTGCGGCCATAACCCATAATCACGATAGATGGCTGAACAGAGATAATCAGGTTTAGTATATATAAAAAATGATTACTTTTAAGCTATCTCTACAACTTCCTAATTCTTCTACTGTTTTTTCTTTTTGCATCTTACGATAAAATGAGAGATAAGTTAGTAATGTTAGAAAATCCCATAGGATAAGTCTGTTACATAGATTATGATTAGTTAGAACGTACTTAAACTTAAAAAAACATGTTAGTACTATTAATTGCTTTTTAGGAGAGAACATAGGAATTGATGAGGGGGATAGATTCTATGCATTGCATACATTGACAAGTGTGCTAAAAATGTTTTATGGTTATGACTGCTTTCGGATTTGTGAATGATGAATTATGTCTCTTATGATACCGTGCTTGCACAGTCGGACAAATTGTGAATTGTGGTGGTTCAGGACATTCAGGTCCCCAACCTAATGCCCCTTAACACTCTACGGAGTGTGGAAAAACTCACTTGAGTGGGGGTTCTATGCTCCCGAGGGAGGTAGGTGTTTTGGTTTTTGATCACTTGAGCACGTGAGAGGGCAAAGGGCTGAGTGATAAGTGCCCTTCTTGAGACTTAGGAAAGTTTAGAGGGGCTCTGAGCTAGTCAATTCCCTGTGGACTGTGGATGGAGTGCAATCACATACATTCCAATCCCAAGGGATCACTAGACGGTGTCTTTATGCAGAAAGATGGTTTTGTACCACTCTGCGGAGTGATGGTTCTACTTGTTATTATGAAATAAAGTATCTAATTTCTGAATTGTTTGTTATATGCTAAAGATTGAGTTTAATGAACCCAATTTAACATAGTAATAAAAGGATTTTTTTTAAATATGTCCAAATAGCGTGGTAGTATGCTTTGCTAATTAGAAAACTAAAGCAAACCCAATTGAGGAAAGTGGGAGGCTTCGATCCTAACGATTGAACGCCTATGACTAGGTGGACCCGATAAGTCGGGTAACTTTCCAACACTAGATAGAGCTGATTATATCGTGACTCTCCCAATATTGGTAGGATTAGTTACTAGGTTTAACACCATTTTAGAGGGCCGAGCTGAGATTTTACCTTATGGATAGGGGGGTTGAGTTACACTCTCCCTCGTCTTTCACTCTCTTTGAACCAAGTGCGGTGTTAACCTCACTCCTGCCCTTGATTGATTACAAAGTGTTCTTTCTTAGGTAGGGGTTAGATTGTTGTTAGGGGTGACTTGTCCATGCTGCCCATGTGAAGTAGAAATGAGATTCCCATGTTCAACTAAGTCCTAGGTTTTCCATGGGGAGATTGGATGGTGATGTGCATAGAAAATGAATTTCGACTAAGAGGACTCCTCCGGGTCTGTTGGAGGAGGCACCTCACACCCTAGGGATACCAATCTTACCTCATAGTTAGGAAATACATATGATAGGGACATTTTTATCTTGCAAACCTATTTGGATTATGTCAATATATGCTTGTCTTTAGAGAACAAAACCAACTCCAAGTTTCATTCTTAATAGAAGAGTCCATCTCTGATTACATAGCTTTCTTTTATGTATGACTATCATCTACAAACCTAGCATCCTCATAACATAAGGCTCTTTGTAATTTTCCACCATGACATAATCTAAGGCTAGAGTGTATTTGTGCAAGTCTAGAAACTCTCATAGATCATCTCAATATGTGCTCAACCTAAGCATTTTTTTGTCATGATTGTGTCTATCTAGCTGAATGTGAAGTTGTACACTTGGATGTGGTACTCCCATTTCTCAACATTTTGTGGCTATTCTAGCCTTGCATCATGTGAATAGGTCATTGTTCATCCTCTTGAAATACTACCTAGTATATGTTAATGGACTTCATCGGTTTTTAATGCACCTTCTCCTAATTGAATATCACATCATGGTTGCATATTAACCTCTTAGCATGTGGATCCCATAAATGGTATCCCATCTCTCGTAAAAATCCATATCCAAAAAAGTGCATTTCTATGACTCAAGATGAAGCTCGTTTCTCTTTCCCTTGAAAATATGCATATAATCCTCACGACCAAAACTCACATAAGTTCTCATAAGAGCATTTCTTTCCAGACAACACCTCTTCAAGAATCTTTCTATTTAACACGATTTATTGATGAAGTGAATATCTCTCTTAATAGTCTCAATCCAAAATCCATAAGACCTACATTTGATAGCATGCTTCAAATCCTTTCTTGTATGATATTTTTCATCTTTTACACAATCCCATTTTTGAGCTAGATATTAGGAGTAATCAACTCTTCATTGAAAGAGTAATCTACTCTTGATTTCAAGAGTAATCAACTCCACCTTTTGATACCTTGCATCTTACAAGATTTTTGAAAGACATGAGAAGCATGCTCCCCACCATTATTGATGTGCAAGCATTTGAATTTCCTACCTGATTGATGCTCCGAATAAGCTAAGAACTTTCAAATGCATCAAATCTACTACTCTTTTTGCAAATAGGATAAGACCAAACTTTTCGTGTAGCATCATCAATAAAGCTAACAAAGTATGATGCTCCTTCCAATGCCATAATAGGAATAGGCCCACATACATCACATTGAACTAATTCAAATGGCCTAGGCATCTTATGAGCAATAATTTTCATGTGTGGAAACTTAGTTTGCTTCCCATACATATAATGCTTGCATATCTCAAATCTTAAAAGCAAAAACAAGGAAGATATTGCAAACATGATTAAATTTCATTCTTGTGATAGAGATGTGACCCAAATGGTGATGCCAAATAGATATAGATGACACCTTAGCCACACCTACAATATGATTCTTTACACTAGACATGTAAAGAGTATAAAGTGCTCACCTTTGGCCCTCGTATAACAACAAGAGACCCATTGCAAATCTTCCAAAAGTGATTGCGAAAGACAACATGGCATCCACAATCATCTAGCTTTCTACTTTTAATCAAGATCTTTCTTAGATCCAATACATGTTGTACATTTTTTAGCATAAAGGGAGAACCATTAGCAAGAGATGTATATGCATCTCCCAATCTGATGATTTTACATGTATAGTTATTACCCAAGTCAACATACTCTTTCTTACATGAACCGTAATAAGTGAACCACTTCCTATATGGAGTAACATGAAATGATGCTCCCAAGTCAAAGATCCAATCCTGTGACATAGCATCATCAGTAGTAATAAGTAATGTATCACTAAGAGTGGAGATCTACAAGACATCACCATTATCACTATTGTTGTAAATATGTTTGCTTCCTCAATACTTGTCTTGAGTTTCTTTTCATTTTTTCCATCCTTGTTAGCCTTTTGTTTACCTTTGTCTTTGCTCTTCCATTTGAAGCATTATTTCTTCATGTGACCCTTCTTTTTGAACATTCTACATCCTTCATTGTGCGAGGCTTGCTTCTAGAGTTTCCTCTTTCATGAGATTTCCCCCTTACATTAGACCATCCTCTCATAATAAGTGAGCTAGAATCTTTAGTACTTGCATTATTCTTTCTATTGACTTCTTTAGTAAGGAAAGTGCTCTCAATGTTTAAACTAATCAAGCCCCCAACAAGTGTTGAATAACTAATACTAGTCCTATACCTATCCCAATTTTTGGGTAATGGTCCACAAGCAAAAGCATGGCTTTGACGGAGTCCTTAACAAAGTGGTTGACATAGATGTCCCCTCTTCCATACAAAGACCAATGCGCTTTTTCAATCAATAGATTTAAGATGCATCACTTTCTTTTTCATGGAGTTTACTGTCAGAATAAGAGGTATGTTGTGACACCATGTCAAAATATGCAATGAACCAAAGAGGCAATAGGGTTTGTGGGGAGAAACAAAGAGTGTGTACGGAAAACATTAAGAGAGAAGAGAAACTCACAAAACATAGAAGAACAAGATGATGAAGCATTAAATCATGCTATGTGAAGAAAAGCTGACAAAGACGAAGCTCTGGAGATTGCACACAATTGCACAAAAATGTAGTACACAATAAGATTCATGGTCTCTTTAAGAATCTATCTAAAGAGTTGAAGGGAAACTCATCATATTTCTTTGATCAACCTATGCTTTGATAAGAGATGACCAAGGTGCAATGTACCCATAAGGCTATCATTTTGAGTCATTGTGATAGTGCTATGGTTTTAGGCACATGCGCATACACATGTGCGGAGAGAGAAAAGAGAGAGAGAGAGAGAGAGAGAGAGAGAGAGAGAGAGAGAGAGAGAGAGAGAGAGAGAGAGAGAGAGAGAGAGAGAGAGAGAGAGAGAGAGAGAGGTTCTTGATAAAAGATAGGAGATTTGGGATTTCCCTTAGGTAGAAGCAAACTCATATACTATATATATAGTAGGTTGGGCATGCTTTCATATTTAGAAGCACATCCTTCACACATGCCATCTTTAGAGGCACATTTTAGACCCTCTCAATTATGTTTTGATGCTTATCATGACTCCCAAAGTAGAATACAATTTTTTGATCGCAATGCAATTTGAGAGACCTAAAGGTCACATGTGGATGTAAATCCAAATGCTAAGGAAAATCCTATTACATATATGTATGGAAGACTCAAGTATATTGTTTACTTATACGAAGGGATTTTTCTTATCGATTTCCCATTCATTGGCACACAAGGGTTGGAAGGTCAATCCACCATTGGTTTGGTCTTTTCAAGTGTTTGACTCGGGCTTTGTTGTATTGATATCGCCTACATTACAAAAGTTGATCACTTGAAGCTACATCTTGATGTTACAATTGTAGACAATCAATAGTATGTCATATGACCTAAGTCTCAACTTCCATTTAAAAACCTTTATATATTGACCAATCCATTCAAATGTGCAAGATTTCCAATTTACTAAAATGGAAGCATGTTACTTGATCCATTCATATGTCAATCCTCTCATTCCTTTTGGTAAAGCTATTCTATGAACCAAATCACATGAAACAACCTTCACTTTGTCAATTTTAATATTCACATTCTTGTTTTATAAAATTGGATCATCTTTTGGATATTAATCTTTGATACATTGTCATCACATCCACAAGTCTCATGAATATCTAGCTTATGCCCCATTTTGAAAAAGAAACAAGGACATGAAAACCGCTAGAGTGAGTATGGGCATGGATAGCTAGTACTTACTTTGGAAATCTTGCCCTATGCCACAATGATCAAAATGGTGTTATAATTTAGTTTACATATTAATTAAAATATTTTATGCTTCTTATGATAAAAATGGTAAACTTGAACTTACTATAGTAATGATAAAAGCTAAGACAAACAAATAAGAAAGGAGTTACTTTTATCATAAAATATGGTGATGTTAACTAGGTATGGACTAATATTTACTTAATACTTATTTGAAGGTTGAGATTTTAGTTTCAATTGATATAGATTGAATGCTTTCTCTAAGACGATTCTCAAAAATATACATTTGGCCTCCACATTTTAGTTAGGAAATGAATAACTTGTATTGACATTTTTTGGTTTACCTTTAAGGAAAGTAGGTTCTCAAGACTAGTTTCTTTATAAAGTATATGCTTACACTATAACATATCAAAAATTTATAATTTGAAATGTTTTCAATGATATATTTTTTCATTTCAATGTATCCTTTATAACATTTGCTTTGTCTCCATCCTTTTGTCGCCTACAATCACAAACTCTTTTGTTGTTGCATATAATCATTACAACACTTTTTAATTTGTTTTTAAGAGGTCAATACATTTTTGTTCAAGCTTTATATCCATTTAAAAAGAAATTCATACAAAGTTTATGATATGATACAATCTTATCAAGTTTCATTCAACAATAACAACATGATTTTAGTTAAAAATGTAATGTGGAGTGCACTTTTGGAACGAACTAGTTTATTTGATAATTGGTTTTAGTGGTATCAAACATCTTGTCACAACGATTTTTCTTTTTGTGCTACCAAAAATATGATTACAAGACCCTTGCATTGTATACAATGACAATTATACTTACCACATGCCATAATAGCACATGTCCTAGCCCCTTGGTAGAAGAATGCGAGCGTCGTTACCACATTTGAGGTGCAGTCTATTTTCCTTTATAATTTGTGATAATGTGGGGCGAGTTCATATGTGGTTTGGAGTAATATGTATCATATTTTTTCAAGGTACAAAACATGATTATAAGTTAAATTGTTTTGTTACAAATGAACTTGTACAATAATTGAAAATAGAGGTTGATTTGATAGTGAAACAAAATTAATATGAGCATAAATTGAATGTATTTCTATATCTACAACAACAATAAGTACATTATCTTGTCAGTCTTATTAATTGAGCTCAACTATGGTAATAAGCTTGTCATCTTCAAGACTACAAGTCCTCCATCTGAAAGGTGAGAAGGATCGAAGCTTGCACGCGAGAACTATGGCGGGAGAGCAAGAGCAAGAAAGAGAGAGACAAGAAATGGGAACTCCAACAATCACAATGTGTGGCTGGGTTGACCTTTATTCAAACTATCACTAAAAGAATAAATAATAAGTGACTGTGACGGGCGCCCACCACCTGCAGTGTGCAGTGGCGGGTACTGTCAGTGTAGTAATACACGGGCGGCTAGGCGGAGGCGCCTTTACCCCCAACAACCTCCCACTTAAAGGCAAATCTGCCCAGTGAGAGAGAAAAAAGAAAAGACAGTACAACATGTACACATGTACAATTGGATTAGGAAAAAGACGTCATCTCATCCAATGCCCATCAATCTCCTAAGGAAGACAAAGCGCTCAGTAGTGAGGCCCTTCATGAGCAAGTCTGCAGGATTCTGCTTAGTCAGAATCTTGACAAGGTCAACAGACATATCCTCAACAACCTCACGAATGAAGTGATACCTCACGTCAATATGTTTCGTCTTCGCATGGAAGACCGGATTCTTGGCCAACTGAATGGCACTCATTGAATCCGAATGCAGTGTAGGCATAGCATCATACCAAGGTCTGCAATCAAACGGCCTAACCAGATAGCCTCTTTGCAAGCCTCTGTGGTTGCAATATACTTGGCCTCTGTAGTAGAAAGGGCCGTACACTTTTGCGCCCTGGACATCCAAGAGATAGCCCCTCCAGCATTAGTGAACACATAGCCAGAAGTGGACTTCCTACTATTTGCATGTCCTGCATAATTAGAGTTAGTGTACCCCACGACTCATGTATCATGGCTGCCATAACAAAGACACATATCTGCTGTGCCTTTCAGGTACCTCATGACACCCTTCATGGCATCCCAATGTTTCTTGCCAGGTGTAGCCATATAATGTGCCACAACCCCAACTGCAAAAGCAATATCTGGATGGGTGGCTATCATGGCATACATAAGACTGCCCATGGCTGATGCATATGGAATCTTGGCCATCTCGGCCCTTTGCTCATCTGTCTACGGACGATCGGCCTGTGAAACCTTCACATGAGAAGGTAATGGATAGCCAATAGGCTTAACATCCTGCATGCAGAAGCGCTCAAGGACTTTATGAATGTACTCCCTCTGTGATAGATAGAGTAGTCCCTAAGATCTATCACGCGTAATGCGCATACCAAGTATATGAGAGGCATGTCCCAGATATTTCATCTCAAAGCTCTTCTTGAGCTGAGCCTTAAGAGCATCTAGCTCCTCGTGAGGTGTCCCTGCTAAAAGCATGTCATCCACATAGAGTACCAAAATCAGTAAAGAACCGTCACGGGCTTTCTTCATGTACAAGCACGGATCCATAGCACTACGGCCATAGCCCTGTGATTGCATGAAGGCATCAAACTTATAGTACCATTCCCTAGGTGCCTGCTTCAAGCCATAAAGACTCTTCTTTAGCTTGCACACTAGGTGTTCCCTGCAAAGGTCTACAAAGCCCTTAGGCTGCTCCATGTAAATCTCATCATGCAAGTCCCCATGTAGAAAATCCGTCTTGACATCCATCTGGTACAAGTCCAGGTCAAGCTGTGTAACCAAGGCCAAGACTAAGTGTAGGGTGGTCATCTTGATCACAGGAGAAAAGACTTCATCAAAGTCAACACCATGCTCTTGCTTAAAACCCTTAGCAACCAATTGAGCCTTGTATGCCGGCTTGGGATGTCCAGGGGTATTTTTTATTCTCCTGCTTAAAACCCTTAGCAACCAATTGAGCCTTGTATGCCGGCTTGGGGTGTCCAGGGGTATTTTTCAGCTTGTACACCCACTTACATGGCAAAGCCTTTTTACCCTGAGGCAAGGAAACCAAATCCCAAGTCTTATTCTTATGCAATGAGTCAAGCTCAGACTGCATAGCCCTCTCCCAAGAGTGACAATCATCCCTGCGCATAGCTTCATCATAAGTAAGAGGCTCTCCTGTATCTGTAACCAATACATAATCCATAGAGGGTGCAAAACGCGGTCAGGAGGTCGTCTATCTCTAGTAGAACACCTCAATCCAGGCTCTGCTGCCTAATCAACATCATGTCTAACATAAGCATGTCTAATATCTAGGCCATGAGCATCAAGTGATGCTGCACGTTGTCTAGCTAGCCGTAGAGTGGCTGAACGGGAGTAGGTGGCTCCTCGTGAAAGATAACTCTGCATACCTCAACCACTTTCTCAGGCTGCATATGCATTTTGTTCTCATGAAAGATGACATCATGGCTGCAGATTACTTTTCACGCCTGCAAATCCCATAGACAGTAACCTATCTCTCCTGCATCTCCATAGCCAATGAAAATGCATTTGACACTTTTAGGATCCAGCTTATTGCGTTTGTCCTTGGGCACATGGCAGAATGCCTCACATCCAAAGACACTCAAATGATCATAAGAGGGGGGACTTGCCTGCCCATAACTCCTCTGCAACCTGAAAGTCTATGCCATTGCTAGGCGACCTGTTAATGAGATGCACTGCAGTAGTAACTGCCTCAACCCAAAAGTGTTGCAGTAAGCCAGCCTAGCTAAGCATGCTACGAACCCTTTCCTGAATGGTCCTATTCATGCGTTCAACCATATCATTCTGGGGTGGGGTGTAAGGGGCGGTCAACTAACGCTTAATACCCCGCTCATCACAAAACTGCTCAACAGCGCGTGCTACATACTCACCCCCATTATTTGACCTTAGGCATTTGAGCGTTTTCCCAGACTGGTTCTCTGCCAATGCAGGCCAATGTTAAAATGTGTCTAAGACATCGGATTTTCTCTTTATGGGATAAGCCCAAACCTTACATGAGTAATCATTTATAAAAGTAACAAAGTACTTAGCCCCACCAAGTGACTGACAGGGCATGGGCCCACATACATCTGAGTGCACAAGAGCTAAGGGCTCACCCATGCGTTTCTTACCAAACTTTTTATGCGTATTTCTAGTCTGCCTACCATACAAACAGTGATCACAAGAATCAAAATGCGAAGAGCCAAAAGGCAGTATCTGAATCAAAATGCGAAGAGTCAAAAGGCAGAAGATACTGCAAAGCACGTAGCATTTTCATGCCTTTAAGAGACATATGCCCCAAATGAGCATGCGAAAGGGATACATGGGGAATAGAACCCACAGGAAAAACATGATCCAATGTAGCTCCAGATACAAGTAAGGGATAGAGGCTGCCAGACTTGGCACCTCTTGCAAGTACAAGCCTACCACGAGTAATCTTCCATGCAGAGTCCAAAAGACACAAAATACCCTGCATCATCAAGCTGCCCAGCTAATATAAGGCTGTGAGTCAACGCAGGTACATGGCGTACATCATGCAAAACAAAAGAGCTACCAGAAAGAAATTGTAGCCTAACATCTCCAATGCCCACAATGTCAAGAGACTTGTCATCACCAAGACACACAGAACCAGACATGGTACAATAGGTATGAAACCAATGTCTACAAGATGTCACATGAAAGGATGCACCCGAATCCAAGTGCGAGCACTGTGCATACATGGAATGTATCTCCGAAGTCTGTAAGGCATCACATGCAGAAGTTGCAAGTATGTAATCATCATCTGAATCAGTGGCCTGCATGACATTAACCTCTTATATATTCACATTGGACTTTGCAGATATAATACTGCGCTCATAAGACTTTTCCTGCACTTTTTCTTTTCCCTTTTCCTTGTGCTTATCATCACGCATTTTATGGCATTGCGGCCTAATATGTCCTGCTTTCCCACAATAATGACAGGTAAGATCAATTTTTCGTCCACGGGACTTACTGCGACCATGTGACTTGGACTTGGACTTCTGAGAGTCCCTGCCCTTATGATCATTATCATGCCTGCCATGTCTACCACCTCTAACGGTCAATGCATGTGAAGAGCGGGAAGCATCATTGTTTCTCCTGTTGATTTCCTCAATCAGTCCTCTCTCAAATATATTAACCCATTTATTTGAATTTTTTAAAACAAAAAAGGGGGATAGGATACTCACCCCCTGATAATGTTACCCCTCCCCTTTAAAAAATCCAAAAATGTATTGGATTTCTTTTATATTTTCCTTCCCCCATTAGCTAATATCTCAAACCCATCTCTAATTTTTGAATTAAAAAAGTGAAAGAAATCTAATGACTATTCTTCTCCCCCTTAAATTGAATAATCCACTCATTTTCCTTATGCCAACACACCCCATCCCTCAAAAAATATCATTATATTTTACTACACATGGCAAATAGAACTCTCAACATCTTTGATTTTCAGCCCATCAAGCTTGTTCGTGCATATGGCAGTATGAAAGACATCCCATGATTCAGGCAAGGTGCCAAGCAGAAACAACGGGTGCAAGTTGTCTTTGAACTCAATATGCTATGACAACAGACTCTTCATGATAGCATGAAACTGACTGAAATGAGATGAAAGGGAGGTCCCCTCTTTCATGCGAAGATCCATTAACTGCTTCAGCCAATACATCTGTGACGCATGACTCTGCTGCGCATAATGCTCCTGAATCTTCTCCCATAAATCCCATGCACTCTGATTCTCATCTTCAACATCATTATGATGGACCTCTTCTGAGAGTGACAAAATAATGGTAGACTTGCATAGCTCATCAACTTCCATCTAAACATCATCATCCATATCCTCAGGTTTGACACCTTTGAAACGCAAGGGTTTAATCTGCAACTTCTGCACCAAAACCTGTCATATTTGGGACTTCCAATACCCATAGTTGGTACCATCCAACTTGGCAATGTTAAAGAGAGCTGTGTCTTTCAAATGACCAGTCATACTGTCCCAAATCAATGCAAAAAGACAAAATTGCATGTTGCTGTAATTAGCAAAAAATGCACTAAAACCACTGCTAAACTGGCTGAAAGAGTGGATTTTACCAAGAGAAGCACCTGTCCACCAAATATGACCATGATAACATCAAATAGTAAGCATTATCCTTAGAGAAGTGCTCAAAATCTGCAGATTTCAGCTTGCTGTAATAAATGACAGATTTCAGTAATGAGAGCTAACTTTGCCAGAAGCGGATCCCAAGTCAATCATATACTGCCAAGACCATAACCAACATCATGTGGGCATAACATAGGCATATGACAGTCGATAAGCATGAATCCAAAACCCAAACATGTCATGAAATATCTGCCAGTGAGTAGGCACACTCCCCAGTCAATGGAGCAAAGTGTGCTTGCCACTACCAAGACTTGACACAAGTAGGTGTCAGCTCACAAGGAAAGGGACCCAAGTCAAAGAGTCAGCTCATAAGCATCGGAAGGAAGCAAGACATATGAACCATGCATTATCCCAACGGGTAAGAAATCCCAAATAGTCTCAAAAGCTCAAATAGCATAGACCACTTGCTCAACGTTTGTCAAGCATCCAAAGACGCTCACACTGGCACAAAATCCATAAATATCAAGCAACAAAGCTCGAACAAAGCATGTACAAGCACCAGTGATGACAAGCATTCAAGATCAAGCATCAATGATACATCCCAAACATGTAGGCAGTAGAGCATCCATATGTAGCATCCATAGACATCAAGTACATCCCAAAATAAACTCTGGAAAGACAATAAATAGCCCAAGTAAGCTCCAGGAGTCCAAGGTTAAGCCAAGACAAAGCTCCAGTAGCAAAAGGCTCCAAACAATTTAACTAGCATGCATAGGTGACATAACCCGTAATGGCGGTCAAGCATAGACCAAAGCATCCCATAAGTGCATCAAAGACGGAGCATCCAAATGCTTTCCAAAGCCAAGCTCAAGCTCAATCAATGATCTAGAGTGTAAGCCAAGCTCAAAGTTGGTCCCCAAATGTCAATACATCACTATGTATGCCCGAAACATAGCCCGAATAGCATAGGCATAACCAAGCATGACTTAAATAGCTTCAGCCCAACTGTGTACAAAGAGATTCACTATGCAAAACTGAATATTTCAGCATCAAAATCAGCTCCAAAATGGTGGCAAATCAATAGGCATGCATCCCTGAATCAATAGGCATCAACCGGGACCAACTGGGCATCAAATAGCAATGTCGAGCAAGCATAAACATCAAATGTTACTGTAGCACTATTATAAACTGCATGTGGACTGTTATGACAGTCCCAAAACAATGCCAAATCAGACCCAAGTCAATATCATTGCTCAAGGCTTCAATACCAAGCTCCAAGCATGTGTATAAGCATCAAATGAGACCCTTTTGAAGTGCCCAATGGCTTGGGGAAGAAGCTGGAGATGAAAAGTGTGGGGCTACTATCAAGAACATGCTGAAAACTAGTGCATTTTCTCCTGTAGATGTTGCTGAACCATGTGGGCTTAATGAGGTGGAAGGGGGGCTCAAATGGAAGCCAAAGGTGGCCTACAATAGGCCTTAACAAGCCTCAGCAAACCAAGTGTGAGAGAGAGCTTCAAACCTCCATGGGGAAGCTCAACAATGGCTGTCCTGTTTCCTGCAACCTATGAACTGAAGTAAACCCTCAAAAGAATGCTTGAATACCCCTGAATGAAGGATCTGAGGGTGCCTCAATAGGCCGGGAGGAAGCTCAAGAAGCCAGGGAGTGACGGGAGCTCAAGGGAGTCGGCTATGGCTGCCGGGATGGAGACCCAATACGAGTAGGGAGTTGATGGAAAGCTGAGAATGCCATGAGCCAAGCTCAAGAGTCGGGAAGCCGAACTCTAATACCAGTTGAAAGGTGAGAATGATCAAAGCTGGCATGCGAGAGCTATGGCGGGAGAGCAAGAGCAAGAAAGAGAGAGACAAGAAATGGAAACTCCAACCACAATGTGTGGCCAGGCCTTCCTTTATTCAAACTATCACTAAAACAATAAAGAATAAGTGACTATGACGGGCACCCGCCACCTGCAGTGTGCAGTGGTGGGTACTGTCAGTGTAGTAATACACGGGCGGCTAGGCGGAGGCGCCTTTACCCCCAACACCATCAATGTATCTTTAAAGCCTTTGAAGTTACTACGCTTGGTCCCCAACCATAACTTGGGTATTTCTACTAGTGATATTGTAACATTGGTGCAAATGTTGTTGTATATATATTCAAGAGTTTCATCGTGAGACGCACTTAACCATGTTGAAGTCCTTTATCAAGTTGGAGTTAACTTAGGACTAATACTAACTTATATGGATTTTGCTAATGCACGGTGACTTCTTAAACTTCCCACGGCTACAATGTGGTAGTAGCAAAATTAAGAAAAGATTGACAAATGAGTGAAAAAGTAATTAGATTAAGATACTTGTTGAAAACTCGAATATAATACCTCTGTTTATGGATGATATGGACTAGCACACCATTTGGTTCATAGATTAGAAAATGTTAACCATATCTTTGATGATCAAATCTACTTCTCATTATCCTTGCTTATTCTTCTATTTCCTTCTCAAGCTCAATTTCAATATTGCGCCTCCCATTTCCATGCTCCTATGCTCATTTTAAGATTGAGACTCTTCTTAGGCTGAATTTTGTAATTGAGCTTGCAACTTCCTTCTCATGCTTGGTTTCAAAACTCAACCTTTGAGATAGCTCTAGCTTCATAACTCTCTCATCATGATTGATTTCAACATTGAGACTACATGAGGATTGTAGCTCCTCTCTCCTTTGGCTCAATTTTGAAATTGAGCCTCTAAGGAGTCTTTAGCATTTGTCTCATCAGGTTGAATTTTAACATTGATAAGCTAGAGGAAATACTTCTCATGGCTATGAATGAAGAGGAAGCCAAAAGCCCGCATATTGGTATGCTTGCCATCTTTCTCCTGCTTTATGTAGATAATGTGGTCTTCTTTACATATATTGGGGAATGTATGCAGCAGTTCATGGGGATTCTTGAACGGTTTTGTCAAGATAGTGGTTTGACGGTGAATGTAACAAAAACAAAGCTAATGGCTGTGCACACCAAGCAATCAAAGACCCCACCAAAAGTACATTATGCGGGACAGACTATAGAGGTAGTATCTACTTTCAAATACTTTGGGATTGAGATACCTGCAGACCACATATGGTATACATGTGTGGAGCGATGATTAGCGGCAATGAAAAGCAAGTATTATCACTTTGAAAATGACTGCAGCCGTACAGATACTAAATGCTGGAAAATACGTTGTATGATTTTTGATGCATATGTTCTACAGATGGTATTATATGGAGTGGAAGTGTGTGTGTGTGTGGGGGGGGGAGCATCTCCTCATCTGCATGGAATGACATTGAGAAGCTGCAAAAAGCTTTTATTTGTAGACATTTGGGCATCAAAAGCACCACACCATATGTACTTATGCTTTTGGAAACCGGTCGTCAGCCAATTGAGGTACATGCTATGATCCAAGTACTAAGATATGCCACTCAAGTACGTCAACAGTCAGCTCCCCAAATGGGCATGGGATGCTAGTACACGCCTACAAAAAACATGTAAAAGTAAAGTGCTTTCAACAAGATGGGTGTTGGATATGCAAAAATGGTTTAAAGGGTGGGGAGTGGACATATATCTAAATATGGCATCCGAAGATATATGCATGGGCACATTTCAATCAGACCTCTTACGAGCATATCAAGCAAAACATCAAAGTAAGGGAGCAAATGGAAAACTTGCTTATTATAGTATGCATATCTATCCTTCATGTTGGGAATCCTACATGCAAGCAGAGGCACACACGCAGCCATATATAGCCAACCCACTCTCAGTGGTATTTAGACGAAGTATTGCATGACTTTGAACTCGATCACACACTTTATTGATCGAGACATGTGCATGGAGTAGACAGGCAAGAGAGACGAGGTTATGCAAGCTGTGTGGACTACAAAGTGTAGAATCAAAGGAGCACATGATTATGACATGCCCAACATATGCACACATACGGGCTGACTTTGATATCCCTTTACAGGGGCCACTTCACCAGTTTCTAACCACTACTCCTATATCAAAGTTAGGGACTCTCATCACCCGCATGTTACGCTTTCGGGAGAACCATGCTGCATAGATCGTTCTTTCACCATAGCTACCCTTTCCTACCATGGGGGAGGAGAATCATTGTATATCTAGAAAGGTCCCATGGGTCATAATTCTGCCTTTCGTGGACAATAATAAACTACTCTACTCTACTCTCTCTAAAGCATATAGCTTCTTGCCCCTACTTAGAGTCTTTGAGAGGTGTTCAAGTTCTCTTTCCTTAAGCTCAATTTTTCTTGTCCATGCTTATTTAGATTTAAGCCTTTGAGAGATATTCAAGCCCTCTTTCTTGAGGCTCAATTTCAAAATTAAGCCTCTAAGAGGACTCTAACTCCTAGCTTGTTGCATTCAATTTCAAATTTGAGCCTTATCGCACTCTCTAGTCTCTCTCTTTCACTTCTCATGTTACTCAATTTCAAAATTGAGCCTTTGATTATTCTCTTCCTAAACTAAATTACGAGATTCAACCTCTAGTAATTTTTCTTAGGCTCAATATTGTGATTTATAATACAACTCCTTGTTCAATATGAATAACACAAGCGAACCTCTTTAAGAACCCTAACTTGACTCTCCTCAAGCTCAATTTTAAATATGATAATGGAAGATAAGTCTAGTTCTTCTATTCTTAGGCTCAATTTGAAAATTGAACCTCTAAGAGACCTCCAACTTCTCTTTCCTCGATCTTAATTTGAATTTAAGAGACTATGAAGCTTGCAACTCCTTACTCATGTTCAATTAAAAGCTTGAGCCTCTTATGACTTCTAAATCCTCTAATGTTAGGATCCTTACACTCATTTCAAAATTAAACCTTCTACTCATTTATTATCAAGCTCAATTAAAGCCTCTAATGTTAGGGTCCTTACACTCATTTCAAAATTAGACCTTCTACTCATTTATTCTCAAGCTCAATTAAAGCCTCTAAGAATCATGAGGCTCAATTTCAAAATTCAACCCTTTACTCTTCCCTTCTCTAACTTAGTTTTAAATTGAGCTTCTAACTTCCAGACTTCTTGGCTCAATTTTAAGATTGAGCCCCATTGAGTGTCTATTTATTCTTCTAATGCTCAATTTTGTAATTGTGCTTACAATTCTTCTTCATAGCTAGTCTAGGTTTCAAAATATAGCCTCTTGAAATTGAAGCTTTAATAGAAATTATGCACAAATTTAAAACTATGCTTTCCAATCCTCCCTCTTTGCCTCAATTTCAAACCATTGAGCACCAAATTTTTAAGCAAATGTGCATTGTATCAGTCATCTTAATATAGTTTGTGTATATTTCTAGTATCATGAAGAGCCATAACCAAATTTTTTAAAGACTTCCCATTGACCCTAAGTTGAGTTATCCAAGGATTACATGTTATACTGTTACAAAACATACATTGTAAGTAAATTATTTTAGGACACTTTTTAAGACTATTTAAAAAGTAGCACTTGAATGAGTGTCAAAATAATGAAATTGGTATTTTTAGGATTTGCAACATTCATACGTTGCATGTGCAGGGATGCCAAAAAAAACATTTGGCCTTGAAAGGATATGGTAGAATTGTTCGCAAGAGGGTTAAGCCTTAATATTTTCTTACAGATCATAGAAGCATATACTAACATTGGGTTGATGTATGGTTTTTGGATGGAGGTGGTTGTGAGAACCAAAAAGCATATGGCAATGGTGGAGAAAAGAGGTAGCTACAACAATAAAAGAATAGTAGAGATAATCCACACATAGGTAAAAGATGGGGAAAGATAGAGGAAGGAGCTAACAATTGATTGCTAGTGAAGAACATAGAAGCAAGGTTGGAGCCAAATCCAATCATAAAGTCAAATCCATGAACTTCAATTTTGAGAATATAATAACATGTATCAAGTATTGTAATTTTGAAGGCAAGTTCATGAAATTTTCATTTTGAGGAAATAATAATTACATGTATGGAGTATTGGAAGCTAACTTACAAACAAAATGTGTTTTTAATTAAACAACTTAGGCAAACTTAGGATGTATCTTATAATTTTAGATGAAAAATGATTTTTTTAAATTAATAAGGCTTACATCAATGCATGTGGTCAAGGGGAAACCCTTTGCCATGCATTTTTACAAGTGGTCTCATCACATCATAAATCATATAAGGTGAGACCAACCAAGGGGAGCCATAATCAACTTCGCATGGGTTTATTTGAGCTACTGGTTCTTTTAAGAAAGGTTAAGCTTTAATGAATAGGGAAGGTACAATGAAGTAAAAATTAACAACTTATGAGGCATATCCTTTTACAAAGAGTGAGCTAAGCAAGTGAAATGCATCATGTTTATAGGAGATCAATCTATAGAATAAATGTAAGGAATCATGGAGAAAACACAAAACTTGTCTTTTATAGAATAAATGTAAGGAATCATGGAGAAAACACAAAACTTGTCTTTACATGTAGTACAAAGAGAAAATATTTCATTGTGATAACTTTTAAAAATGTATAAAGGAAAATTATTACAAAAAGGTAGAAAAGAAAATGTTGTAAGAATGTGATAGAAAATTTTATATACATGTTTTGCTCAATTACAAAGATGCTAAAAAATGAAGTGTTCATGACGAATGGTATGAGTAATTATTGAATTATATTGCACATTTGTCAGAAAAACATCTAACGGATTTCCATAAGGTTTTTCCTTAGGGTTGCTAGTTAGGAAGGCAATATTGCAATCATTGAATCTATTTCCATTAAATGGGTGTGAAGTAGAGATAAATCTTAAAAGGCTAATCGATTAAGATATTCAATTGAAAATGAATTCCAATAGAACTATTGGCATACAACCTTGTAAACCTAAATTTAACTTGTTGAATTGGATTGAGATAAGTTCAGTGAAGTACTTAAACCTCTGTGAAAGTGTCCATATTATGCACTTTAATGAGGAAAAGGACCTTGAGAAGTATTATTAGATATAATGTCTTTTTTGTCTACCTTTCAAGAAAATGATAACATGATACTTTAAAAATTGAGGGTTGATAGACATCTATCATGACAATTGTGAAAACACATAAGCTCACAAAAAATGCAAAACATAAGACATGAAAGTATGCAAGGGTTTTTCTTATAATGTAACATTAGTGATCTTGACTTATACAACATTGGTTAGCACAAAAAGTGCTTCCATTCACATCATGGCAAAGCCCAAAAGCACAAAAAGATAATTCCTAATTTTAAGCCTTAAGAGACACAATGAATATTGAATCATGATTGATGTTGGTAATATTTTAATGTATATACTTTGCAAAAGGAAAAGAACTCAATGAGTACCAAATAAATAACTATTTGAGCTTGTTACCTCTTAAAGAGTTAGCTCTTTGTGCAAATAAATATATGTATAATCCGCTAATAGTAGGCTTTTCCCCCTATATTACATACAATTAAATAGTAAAAATGCTCTACATGAAATCAATAATAGGTACACTATACATTGTTTATGAACATTGATTTGAACATCAAAAAAATCAATGGACCATGGATCCTCCATGATTGTTGCGCTACACAATTGGACACACTCCTATTGTTTTAGGAGCTTTGACCTACACGAGAGAAGGCATAAGAGAATATTAGAGAGCTCCAAGAGAAATGGAAGGATCTTCACTTGTTGCCATGGTCCCTCTTCTTCCCCCCCCCCCCCCCCCCCTCTCTGTGCAAAACCAACAACAAGAAAGCAAGGCACAAAATTTGCACACACACGAATAGCTTGTTCTATTATTTCTCATCCTTTAAATACATGAAATTTAGGGTTCGGGTTTCCCCATCCCTCTTGGGTATCTTGTCCCTTTTGAGGTCCTTCTCGTTAGTCATAGCTCCTTTCACATGCTTCTAAATCTCATTCTTGATTAAAAAAACTAATTAATACACTTGACAATTGCCATGTATAAAGGGGTTATTACAACTTGCATAGGTAGGATCCAAGCTCTCATTAAAATAATAGCATAAAGTGTTGCAAAAACTATTTCTTTGTCAAAAATTTGAGGGCCTCTTTTCTTTCTCTCCTCCTTGTAGTTAGCATTACTCTTCCTAAATGAGTGCCATTCCCATAGGACTTACACCAAAGGTATGGTGCTACTATTGATAAGAGGCTATGGGACATCTAATGAGGGATTTGGCAAGGCAGGATGTTGTGGTAGAAGTGGTGTCAATGGGGGCAAGGTAGTGGGATCAAGAAACTAGGAGCATGCTAGGTTGGTTTGAAGTGGAAGGGAGATGTGTTGGTCGATGCTAGAGGGATTGTGATGGTTGTGGGCCATTGATATTGATGGGTCTTGATGAGCTCCATTGTACTTATTAAGTCACTCCAGCTCTTTCTATGGGGTGTGTCTGCCTTGTATAGTAGTGTCATGCTTGTGCATGTGCAACTAGGAGCTAGGTCAAATTCAAACTAAACTTGGAATGTTGTTCCATACCTAAGGACCCAATTAGTAAAAAATTATAGTGATGTACTATCCTCATGGTGATAGGTCTTCCAAGCAAGCTTGAGATGTCCTACCCTTGATGTGCCTTGCGACTGTGGTGTGGGAAAAGGGGATAGGGTGTAGCCCTAGGTGCCATAAAGATGCATGTGCTTTTTTTTAAATTATATTCTTTATTGTTTCCCAAATAAATACAATGTATGAGAAGGTACAATTAATGAAAGAAAGGAAACAATTCACTCACGGAGTGGCCTAAGCATGCACTAAAGACAACATTTGCTGAGAAGTTATCCTTTGACATGTTCTACAAAGATGCCTCCATGTAAAAAGGATATGTGCACATGGTGAACATACTTTCCATCATATCTTCTAGTAACTAGATACAAAAGTTGGCAGTAGTAGGGCATAGAGGTGAAGGAAAACCATCATCACTAGATCAATTCTAGCATTGACATAAAAGAAAGAGTGAAGGAAACCTATCTTCATAAACTGTTACTAGTTATTAGAGGAGCTTGATGGGAAGTCGAAGATAATTGCAAGTGGTGATGAAGGAAGGATCAAGGCAGTTACCGAATTGTCTTACAAATTGGACAAAGGAAGGGACTAGGTCAATGAGAAGTCAGAGATATTTGCAGGTGGTGATGAAGGAAGGATCAAGGCAATTAGTGAATTCTCTTACAAAATGGATAAAGAAAGGGACAAGCTCAATGAGTTGAATTAGTAGATCTTATTGGCTAGGTCACTTTGATGTTAGGGATCTTTGGAAAGTTGTACCTACCATTATCTTTTTCTTGATACTCGTGGCCATGACTCCTTTGGGTAGGGATAGAAGAGTGAATTTTCTCGCTTTTCTTTCCAAAAGTAGATGAATCAATTTCAAGTATCTTCCTTTACTTTGTTGGACTTTTCATGACTTTTGGTAGGTGTTGACATCTAATGGATCTAACCACTTCATTGCAACGTTCTTAGCTATTCGTATGAGTATATATATTGTGTGCATCGGAAGTGGCCTTTTGAACCTACTCTTCTCATTAACTTTGAAATCAAACTTCATAGAAGGAATGGTCTCTTGCTTTTCATGGTATTTTTTGCATAATTTTACTTGAATTCTCTTATTTTTCCTATACTAAGAGATCAAGGGGAATAGGATGCTCTATTATTTTTTGTGAACGATTGAGCTCTTAAGGTCTTAATCATAGCCCTGTAAGCCTCTTTCTGCTTTGGATCTTCCTCTTCTTTGGTTGAGCAATCTTCTTACTCCCATTATCAATTTTGATAGCTCTAGTATATCCATAGGGCATGCATGACTGTGGGTGGATTTAGGAGGATGGGAGAGGTTTGGGGTGTGTTAGGTTATATGAGATGTATTCTGTTGAGTTCATAATCCTCATAGATTTTCCTCCTCAATTGTTAGATCAAGTCTTCCTTAGTTGGCCCTTCTGCCATACCATCAATTTGATCCATTGAATCTTTTCCTTGCTTTTAGGGTGTTGGATAATCAATCCTAGTTGAGACTTAAGTTTTTCCTAACTTCAATTTGAGGCATGCATGCTAACATTTTAGCTTCCTTAGACACAACTGAAGCAAAAGTACAGCCACATATCCAGGAATGGAAGGTCTATTGAAGACTATGTCAGTGAGATCAAATCCATTGCAGAACAACTAGGCTCAATTGGAGCTGAAGTTGAGGATGATGATTTGGTGGCTAGTACCCTCCATGGACTTGGACAGGAATATAAGTAGTTTAATACTTCCATTTCAGTGCGTCAGGAGCAACTCGACTTTGATGAATTTGTGGCACTTCTATTGCATGAAGAAGTGAAACTTGGACTCAATACAAGTTCTAGTGGGTCTAAAAACAACAGTGACAACATCTTCTACTCCAATCAAAGGGGTAGAGGTGGAAGAAGAAGATCAAAATTTAGAGGAAGAGGTGCTGGAAATGCATATGCAATTCGTGGACAACAAGCTATTGGATGGCAAAATAGGCAGCCTCAAGCAAATAGAGGTGCCTCAAATGCTCATGGAAGAGGAGCTTATTCAACTAGAGGAAGAAGCACTTGGAAACAACCTCAAATGAGTCATGGACAACAATCAAATGCAAATAAGGATTGTCATTATTGTGGCAAATACGAGCATGTAGCTAAGGATTGCTACAAGAAGCAGAATGATCAGAGAGCAAGAGGGAAGCAACATGGTAATTATGATTCTTCTAGTGGTATGCAGGAGGATGATAGGTTGTTTGATATGCAACATGTGAAGAAAGGATTTGCTACACAACAAGGCAAAGCAGATGATGTATGGTACATAGACTCAAGGGCATCTAACCACATGACTCCTCGTGGAGAGTGGTCTGACACATTGGTAGAAGGTGCTCATGGATATGTTTTCACAGGGGATGATACCCAACATGATATTATGCATATAGGTATTGTTCCCTTGATGATGCATGGTGACAGGAAAAAGAGTCTCTATGATGTGTTACATGTACCCTCCATAACCAAAAACTTGCTTTTTGTGGGACAAACGGTTGAACATAATCTACAAGTTAGATTCAATAGAGATGGATGCTACATTGAAGAGTATGGTCAAGGATGCAAACTCATTGCTAAAGGCAAAAGAAATGGCAGGATGTTTACATTGGATACAAAAATTCTAGCATTGAATGCTGCTATGTAATCACATGACAATGTTGCAATAAGGGATATTGAGATATGGCATAAAAGGATCGGTCATGTAAATGTTCAACAGCTGAAGAATATATAGCATAAGCAAGTTGTAATTGGACTCCCTAAGTTCAAGCATGCAGAATTGGGACAAGTATGTCAGTCTTGTCAATTTGGGAAGCAATCAAGGTTTTCGTTTATGAGGCATGTAAGTACTACTACTAGACCATTACAGCTTGTGCATTCTGATGTATGGGGACCCTCACAAAATGCATCTCTTAGGGGATCACGTTACTATGTGTCATTCATAGATGACTATAGTAGGTACACATGGTTGTATGTGCTGAAGCACGAGAGTGATGTCATGGATGCTTTTCAGGATTTCAAGAGACATGTGGAGAAAGAATTGGCTTGCTACATCTCATGCTTGAGATCTGATAATGGTGGAGAATATGTCTCTAAAGACTTTGATCACTTCTTGGCAGCTCATGGGATTAAAAGGCAATTGACATGCAGGTACACACCACAACAAAATGGTGTGGTAGAAAGGAAAAACAGGGTGATCATGGAATTGGCAAGAGCCATGTTGAATGAGAAGAGCCTACCAAATGCATATTGGGCAAAGGTTGTAATGACTGTAGTCTATGTCATGAATTGTACACCAACATCAGGTATACATGAGGTGACTCCTCATGAGAGGCTTTATGGGATAAAGCTGAACATTAGCCATCTTATGGTCTTTAGATGCTTGGCATATGTACATGTTCTAGATGAAAAGAGGAAGAAGCTTGATCCAAAGGTAGAAAAGGCCATCTTTATCGGATATGCACAAGATAGGAAAGCGTACAAATGCTACGATCCTTCTACTCATGAGACATTGATCTCAAGAGATATGGTATTTGATGAGCTGAAATCATGGCATGAGAAGAAGATCACCTTGTTGAATGATGATGATGTTTGTCAAGAGACTTATGTACATGCATGTACAAATAAAAGTGTAGAAATTTCTGGGCCTTCTAAAGATGCTACTACATCAGTTAGTCCTTGGATAGGTATATTGAGGACTTCAGCATCTTTATCCCCACTGACATGGGTATGTCAGTGAGGGGGAGAAATGTGGATAAAGGCAAAGGAAAACTTGATGATGTTACAGGGCCACTCACTTGTGGTTATGATTCACCTGGCACTGACAGCTTGGATAGTGAGTTTGGTATTCCATCAGTTGTGACTCCTAGTGTGAGACATAGATATGTACCACCTCATGAGAGAAGAGAGTCTCATACTGCACCTCAGTTGAGGAGATCAGAAAGAGTTAGGAATCCTGTGGATAGGCTTACATACAGTGGTTACACAGTGAGGCAATATGCATATATGGCAAAAGTCACTAGCTTCAAGGAACCCACAAAGTTTTCTGAAGCAATCTTGATGATCATTTGTGCAAGGCAATGGATGAGGAATATTCAGCATTGGTTGAAAATGACACTTGGGATTCGGTTGGTTTGCCTGAAGGAAAAATGTCTATTGGTTGCAAATGGGTATACAAAGTGAAGTGCAAATTAGATGGCACATTGGAAAGATACAAGGCAAGACTTGTGGCAAAAGGGTATGCACAACAATATGGTCTTGATTATGAGGAGACATTCAGCCTGTTGCTAAATTGGCAAATGTGAGGACAATGATTGCTTTGGCAACATCTAGAGGATGGAGTATGTATCAGATGGATGTCAAGAATGCTTTTCTCAATGGTGATTTGGTTGAGGAAGTATACATGGATCAGCCTGAGAGCTATGTACATCCAAACTTTCCTACACGTGTGTAGATTAAAGAAAGCACTATATGGGATGAAGTAAGCACCTAGAGCTTGGAATGCTAAGATAAGTGCATGCTTACATATACTTGGTTTCACTATGGGCAAGGCTGATCATAGCTTATTCACAAAGAAGACAAGGGTTGATTATGTGATATTAGTCATCTATGTGGATGACTTGATCATTACAGGTGATGATGTCACAGGAATTGGAGAGATCAAGGAAATGTTGCATGCTGAATTTTAGGTCAAAGATTTGGGAGAATTGAAGTATTTCCTTGGGATTGAGGTTGTCTCTACACCTCATGGTACTTTGTTGTTGCAAAAGCAGTATGCACAAGACATGTTGACCAAGTATGGTATGTTGGATTGCAAGGCTTTGAGCACTCCCTTGGAGCAAAATGTTAAGCTACTTGCAGAAGTTGGACATGAGATTGAGAATGTCACTATGTATAGACAAATGGTGGGTAGCCTGATCTCTTATACACTTGTGTATAAGGCATTCAATTGTCCTTGAATTTTCTAATACCCATACTCTAGATTATGTCTTTTATGTAGACTTGGTCTTTCCCTTCTCTTGGGCCACTTCGAGTGCAACAAGTGTGAGCTAGTGAATTGATTTCAGTTAACTGCGTGCTCAACTTGACTAATTCTACATTGTGGTCTTTGAGAGCCAAGTCTTACTCGAGTTTATCTTGAAGCTCATTCGTCATATGATTCATTGTAGAAAAATCATACATGGGATTTGGTTTCTTTGCCTAGTGAAAAGGTGTGCTTTGACATGCAAGTAATTGTAGAAGTTGAAGAGTACCCCTGGACAACCCAAGATAGCATATTAGGCCGGATTGTTTGCAAAGG
Source organism: Lygodium microphyllum (assembly GCF_053477565.2). NCBI lineage: Eukaryota > Viridiplantae > Streptophyta > Polypodiopsida > Schizaeales > Lygodiaceae > Lygodium > Lygodium microphyllum. The sequence goes on along the minus strand of NC_141153.1, from coordinate 45,237,972 downwards.
GTTTTAAGTAGAAGTACAATGTTGACTTTGATGAGGTATTCTCTCTTGTGGTCAAGATGATTGTCCTACGCTTGGTATTGGCTTTGGTTTCTCAATTAGATTTGGATCTTTATTAGATGGATATAAAGACGACTTTCTTACATGGGGACCTACATGATGAGATTTATATACAGTAGCCTAAAGGCCTTGAGAAAAAACGTAGGGAATACCTAGTGTGCAAGTTTATAAAGAGTCTTTATGGCCTTAAGCAAGCACCTAGCGAATGGTACCACAAGTTTGATGCTTTCATGTATTCATAAGGATATGTACGTAGTGATATGGATCTGTGTCTCTATATGAAGAAGGCTTGTGATGGAAGCCTTGAAAAGTCAGCTCAAGAAGAGCTTTGATATAAATGACATAGGACACAGGTCTCACATATCCTTAGCATATGCAGCATGCATGATCACTCTAAGAGGCTCCTTTACTTATCTTAGAAGGACTACATACAGAAGGTCCTTGAGTGCTTCCATACAGAAGGTCCTTGAGTGCTTCCATATGTTGGATGTTAAACCTATTTGTTATACCTTTACCTTCCCATGTGAAGGTCAGTTAGGCAAATTGTCCCTAATGAGATGAGAGCAAAAGGCCAAGATGGCCAAGATCCCTTATGCATTTGTAATGTGTTGTTTGATGTATGCCATGATAGCTAGTTGCCCAAACATATCATTTGTAGTGGGATTTTTTACTTATAATCTTTATGGCACTTGTTGATTTGTTTGTTCAAGTGGATCCTAAGAGGTTAATAAATTTTTGGTCAAGCTTTTACAACTTAGACTAATACAATGTTAAATGCATAAAAAAGTAATACATGGGGATGTGACATTCATTGATATATAAGGAGTGGAAGAGCAATATTAATAGGATCAAGCCTAAACTATATCTCCAAATAACTATTATGATGATTTCTCAAAGTTTCTCTAAGACAAACACATTTAATGGTGATTTCTATTAACATTGAGCCTATCATGGTATGTATATTACCCTCGCACATTGTGCCTATCATTTAATAGTGATCTATACTCCATTGAGCCTATCATGGCGCTTATATTATCCTCATATTTTGAGCCTATGACATTACATAAATTTGACAACCCATAAACTATATTGACGACTGCTGCTGCTGCTGCTGCTGCTGCTGCTGCTGCTGCTGCTGCTACTGCTACTGCTACTGCTACTGCTACTACTGCTACTACTGCTACTACTACTACTACTACTACTACTACTACTCCCTCACCCTCACCCTCACCCTCACACACTCACTCCCTCACTCAAGCGCAAGCAAGAAGGCAAGAAGAAGAAGAAGAGCTTTTGCCACACACCTAAGAATAAGCTTCTCATTCACTTTTTTAGTTTATATATAAAACCCTTATCCCTTTGGGCACCCATCCCCTTTTTTACATGACCGGCCATTGTGGCAAGGTTCTCTTTTTCCATTCCCTTCTAGTTGCCCTTCCTCTTTACCTACACCCATCTACCCTTTACAATTTGCACAGGAGGAAGCCTGGTGCTCTTTTAGAAAAGTTTTATGGGCGCCTTGCGTTTAAAAATGTGCTTTTGCCTTTGACTTGTGTGTGTGTGTGTGTGTGTATAAATATAATCTTTCATATGCATTTAATGATTCACTATCTTGAAGTAGTTATATAAGGCCACCCCCTCCTATGACCCCCCTAAACAAAAAACAGTCTAATGTAATAAGCAATAAACAAGTCAAAACCACTGCCAAAACAAGTTAAAAATAAGAGAAACTGCTAAAATGATCAGCTATCCACCAAATAGTACCAAAAGTACATCAAAATGACATACTGGCCATATAGCTAGTGAATGTTTTCACAAGAAAAGAGCACAGCAGATATAAAATGATCACCATTAGAACTAATTCATGAATAAAGAAGAAGAAGAAGATGCTTCCGCTACCATCAACAACTCTGACAGACTGTTTTAAAAGAATTTTCATTGTATCTTTCATATGTTTTCCCTTAGTGGATTTGCTTTGTAAAAAACTCCTGCCAAAAATGTAAAGTTTCAAGCTTTAACTTGACTAGGCTACATGAGCTAGTCTCCTAAGCCACGTCATCATGAAGGAGGGGCAAAAGCCAGCAAGTGTAGAAACTCATCATTTGAGGGGGGTGTTGAGAAATAGACAAATGATGTATGCTCTAGGAAGAGATGTCCTAAGTCCCATATGCATAGTGAGGAGAGTAGAACAACCCAACTTCTATAAAGCATTGTACTTGACTATGGAATGAATACAATATTATGATGCTTTGTCCTTTCGCTTAGCATATTGTCAGTGTCAGTTCATTACACAAGATTGTCTTTATGAGTCCAAGATAATCTATATTGGAACCTAATTCACTTGTGTAATAGCTAGTCTCTCTTTGCCTATGTCAACATTAGTCTTGTCTTCATCTTCCATCCTCCATAGTTCCTCCCATGCTCTAGATTCGCTCTTTTTAATAGAGCGTTTATCATAAGCTGCCTTGGAAAAGCCATAGAAGCTTTAGGTCAAACCTCACCTAGCCAAGAGAAAGGCTAAGATTAGAAGAACCAACTTACTTCTCTCTCACCTTGTGATGACTAATTAATACCTACATAGCCTCTTCGCACTAGAATCCCCCATACAATATGTGACTCCATCCCTCTAATTTTATTATCAAGTAGTTCTTGATTGATGGCAAGCATTTTGTGTGTGATCCTCCTTTAAAAGTTCAAAAACACTCATCATCTTGGTGCGCACTTCAATGATCCAGCTCATGGGGCTCTTAATAAGTTTTGTCGCCTCTCCATGGCACATGCACAGAGAGAGAGAGAGGACCATTGGGGGGGTTGATATTTTTTCACCAAAAAGGGGGTTGTCAACAACCCCTTTCGATGAAAGAAATTAACGTGACTCCTCATTGAAGAATTTAGAAAAAAAAACCATTCACATAGAGAGTATTTAGAATGTCCTAGCTAGTTTGTCAGTGTTGTTGACTAGACTAGCTACCACACATTGTGTGGTTTACATTCTAGCAAAGCTCACAAGGCTTCACCTCATTCACTTTGCATTTTTGTGGGCAAAGGGAAGTGGATGTTTCCCTTTGCCCACAAAAGAATTAAGATTAAGAATAGTGCGCTTCATGTGCAATGCATAAAGCACTCCATGCCTAATCTATAAAACAACAAGCACAACAAATTTAAAAAACTCTTAATGTTGAAAGGAGAATGGGATTTGTGAAGAATGTGTTTTTTGGAGGATCAAGAATTTGCTTAAGGGGCCCAAAACATGAAAACACTAGACATATCTCCCATATTATAGCTCTATAAAAGCATGTGTCAAAGGATCCAAACATGGCAATGTGGAAAGTCACTCAACAATGCAAGCCAATGTTCTATGCATAATGGCATTTAATATAAGGGCTGTGAACTATTCCTACAAGCACAACTGGGTAGACAAAGCAAGATAATATCCATAGGTTGGGGTTGACATCGGAGTTAGCATGATAGGCACCTAAAACATGATACACAAAAAACTCTTGAAATATTTCAAATAATCATCAAAGAGGAAGCATTGTTAGTCTTTAAAATCTAAAGTGAATGTGTACTTTTCCCATTAAAGATTTGCTTAGTGCATTGGCAAGGAAACACAAAACAAAAAGGTTAGTGAAGTAGTGAAAATGAAACTCTTGCAGCCACACGTGTAATGTCTTTGATGAGACTACAACACAATGGATGCAAATACTGCCACAAACAAACCTAAAATTATACACTTCAAAGAAAAATATTATTGAAACACGAATTGTAGAAATAATGAGTACCTCACACTCAAGTTTGCAAAACATGAATGAGCTCCTCTATTCACTTTTTAGTTTCTATAAATAGGGTTTTGAGTTTAGGGTTCCCTCCATAAGTTAGGTACCCTACCCACCTTTTTAGTCTTCGACTAGTCCTCCTTTGATTAACATAATATACATGGACTTTTGATTTTTTATTCTATGTAACACTTCCCCTTCAAAGTGTTTGTGGATCTGAAAGACTTCCACTAATAAATCTTTACTCTAAAGCTATCTCTCACCTAGCCGATGCGCCGTTGATCCTACGAGTGTAGTGAGCTTACCTTGATGCCGAAATGAGTTGCTTCCTCTCTCGCACACGCTGGTAGCTCCACAATCCTAGATGCTAGCTCAAGCATCCTCAAGCCTCCTCCATCTCCAAGCTCCATCCACCATAGCCATGTGCGCAAGAGAAGAGAAGAGAAGAGAAGAGGAGATGGTGAAGAGCTTCACCCTCTTGATCCCTCACTCCCACACACTCACTCCCTCACACTCTCACACTCCCTCTCTCAAGAGCACACACAAGCAAGGAGGAGAGAAGAAGAGAAGAAGAAGAGAACTCTTGTTAGTCACACACCAAAGAATGAGCTCTCATTCACTTTTTGGATTTTATATACAAAACCCTAAATTTTCATGGGCACCCATCCCTTTTTTACATGACCGGCCGTCGTGGCAAGGTCCTTTCTCTATTTCCCTCTTCTAGCCTTATGCCTCTAGCCTACATCCGTCTAATATTTTATATTTGGCACAGGACAAAGCCTGGCGCTCTTTTACAAGAGTTTTTAGAGCCTTTTGAGGCACGTTTCATTTAAAATTGCACTTTTTGCTCCAACTTAGCTTTAGAGGCCGTCTGCGTGTCTTTGCTCTTTTTCCCTCTTTTATCTCTTTTATCCACTTTTTCCTTCCTTTTTTTGCCATCTTTCTCCACTATCTCGACTTGGGTTAACAGTTAGACAGAGGAGAAAACTTGGGCTTTTGATGAAGGGATTGAGTTCTTTTGTGAAGTTATTTTGGGTTGTAGGCAATTACAGCTAGGGCCTTGGATTCTTGAGTAGAAGAAGTAGAAAGAGTATCTCCCCTGACTTGCTCTTGCTTGATTCTATTAATCAACAGTGCTGAAGCTTGAGTTTATCAGTGGAGGTTTGAGTAGTGATAAAAGCTCCCCAGGATAGAGGCAAGGAGGAGAGGAGGAACATGTCTTGTAGTTCTTCAGAGATGACTAAACCAGATATTATGGTTTCATCTAGCAGGGATTGCCACTATTCTAAGAACTTAGTGGCAGACTGATCTTCATGCATAGTGGCAGTAGATAGTTTTCTGAACATGGTCATTTGATCAACAATGTTTGTGTGTTCATAGGTATTGTTGAAGAAATCTCAAATACCTTTTGCAGTGGTGGGTATTGTTCTTACTAGTTGTACTTGTTGATCTCCACAACGGACAAGTATTTCCATTCTCACAGTTGCATCTGCACCCAATCTTCCTTATCTGCTCCTTCTTGTTCAGGGCAATCTTTCTTGCCATTGATAATATTTCATAAGTTTGCTTGAGATAGGTAATGTTCCATCCTAAGCTTCCATACTTGATAGTTGCTGCCATTGAATTTGTCGATCTTGATGTGTCGGTTGTAAGATGTAGTGGCATTGATGAGAGCCATTGGAAGAATGAGAGTAAAGGAGGCCTAATAATTTGTGATTTTGAGGAGAATGTGATAAGCTACAGAACTGCAGTTGATCATTTCATTGCTAGTAGGTTAATATATACATGGTACATTAAGGTAGGTGAGCTTCTTCTCTAAATATCTGAGATACTTTCAAGGTGGATAACCATGGTATCCTTTTTTCCACATTTTTGCCTATCCTTATCTTATCCAAACTTTTATCCTGACATAGTCATCATCATCCATGTTCTCATGTTTAATACCCTTGCTTCTTAGTGGCTTAATTTGCAATTTCTACACCTAAACCTGCCATATTTGAGACTTTTAGTGTCCATAGTTAGTGCCATCCAACTTGGCAATGTTAAACAAAGCTGTATCTTTGAGGTGACAAGTCATAATGAGTCAAAGAGAGGTAGACTATGTAGAAAATAGCCTACTGTAATTAGCAATAAACAGGCCAAAATCACTACCAAAACAAGCTGAAAATAAAAGAAACTGCCAAAATGACCATCTCTCCACCAAATAGTACCGAAAGTACATCAAAATCACATGATTAAGCTCAGTAAATACGCTGCAATCCGCATAAAACAACTTGCTGTAAGAAATCACATCAGTGAGAAAAGGAGAGCAAACAATGAGCTAATCGTGATCCAAAGTCAAGTATGACTACCAGGTCAGATTCTACATCAAGTGGGCATGCAACAAACACTGTAGCAGCCAAGAATCATGAGCCAAACACCCAAATGTATTAGAGCAATCGATGTCACTAGGAGGATACAACCCCTGGGATAAAGAACTCAAAGAGAAAGCCAAGCTAGGTTCATGCCTAATTGACATGACCTGACAAAGATCAATGTATGCTCAAAGAGAAGACGGATCAAATCAGCCCTAAAGCATCCAATGTAGACAAGTATCTATCAAGAGCATAGACATGTAAAAGATCCCAATCTCATATACTCAAGAAGCTCAACTACATAACCCACAAGCTCTACAATATCCAGAGATAGCATGAAGCTCCCACTTGCAGAAAGATCGATGTCAATTGAGCAATCAAGCTCAAAGATAGCATGTGAATACATAAGACATCATGGAGCCAAGACCGTATATCAATGGAGCATCCAGAGCAAGGGATCGATCAAGCATCATCTATAGCATCCAATACATCATGTAACAATCAATGTTAAATCTCTGGCACGCAAATAAGCATCCAAGAGCTCAAAAGTATGCAAATGAAAGCCCAACTGAAGCTCTAGGTGGAAATCAAACACAAATAATGTAAGGAGCATGCATTCTGACATATGCTTCAAAGCATGTACCGAAAGATCAATCATAGGCCATAGGCATAATAAATGTCACAAGGCATACTACTGTAGACCAATGGCAATCAAATGCCAACCAAGACGAAGCTTGATCAAAGCTCAAAAGGCATTTTGGAGCAATACAAGACATGTGCCAATCTCCGTATATATTCGTGTAGTCATATGAATCGCCCAGGAAGCACCCCTGATGTGACGAATAGACTGTTGAGAGATAGGTATGTGCACCCTATGAATGCAAGGGTGGATAGGGGTACCTAGGTGTGAATGAACTGGAGGGTAGGGGAAACCCTAACCCTAGCCACCTAGAGGCTATATAAACAACCTAAAGGTCACTCTCAATGTAGAGGAGAGTGTACTAGAACAACTCACCAAGCAAGATATTATTCTTGTACTTGAGCTCTCTCTCTCTCCCTCTTGTGCACACTCTCATGCTCTCACTCTGATATTTCAACATGGTATCAGAGCCATCTTTGATCCAACAAGCTTCCTCCAACTGCATCCTAACCTAAGTGCACAAGAAGATATCATCTTTCTCACTTTGCCTTCTTCTCCACCATAGCCAGCTTGACCCCCTGACCTTGGAGGAGTTGGTGTGTGCAAAGGAGTCAATTTAGATCCTAATTTCTTTTGGAGACTTCATTCCTAGCTCAAGACACTTCAGTACGGTGCATCAAATGCTGGCATTGGTCAATGAGGAGGGTAGCATTATGTGTTTTCCTAAAACAGATGCAAATCTGAAGGTGACAAATGTCGGGCTGCTACCTGTGTGTTGACAAGGGCGCAATGTGGGCAGCTACTATGCGGCTTTGTTTGCCCCCTAGTGGGAAATCTCCCTCTAAAGGGTTTGGGTTAATTCCCTTTCTACTAGTTGTTACAATCAAAACCCTAATTGTGGGTCACTGTGGCAGCCATAGCCACAAGCTTGAAAGCTTGACTTTCTTGCTTTTTTCTTATTTTACTGTCATCAATAGTGATTTTAATCACTGAGTCACTGTCTCCAAAGTCTATTAATGACATGTAGTCTCTTCATTTCAATGATGGTTTTTCATTTGGTGGGCATCACTAAGCTTGCTAAGATGGATACTTAACATCTTAAGTGGTCTTAACTTTGAGATGTGTGCTTCTTAGCACTAAAAATCATTTAGTTGTCATTAGTTGCTATTGTTTTATGATGAAACAGAAATATGGATGTAATTGAAACTCCTCAGACTCTTCTCCAAGTGTTGAAGTTCTCAATTGACCTTGTTCAACCAAATGCTCATCCACTAGACCATAAGATTGGGAGGAGCCAGAAGTTCAACCAAAGTTCACTTCATTAAAGTCCATGAAGACAATCAAACACAAACCAAGGGTTGTCCAAAGGAAAGGACTCCCAAAATCTTATTTTGAAGTACTCCACATGTATGACTTTCAACCTTTCTCATCCTTGCAGTTTTAAGTCTACACAGTTGTAAGGTTTTGTGGCATCTATGAACACATAGATCATTTCCTTTAGTTGGCTCGTACTTATTGGCCATTGTGTAAAGGACTAGACATTGCCATTGCCTAGGGCAATCAGTAAGGCCTTCCTATCATGGCCATGGCTTATGCCGATGTTAGACCTCAAATCTGTAAGTTTGATGGAAAAGACTTTCATCCATGGCAGCTGGTGAAGTATAAAATGATAGAACAGGGCTATTGGCCCTTCATCAAAGGGACCAAGTTTATTGATCCATCAAACCCACTTGATGTAGAAGATTATGAAACAGCCCAAGTCATCATCATGCTTCATCTAGATGAGTTCCTAATTCATCATATTGATCAACTCTCCACTACCAAGCAGAAATGGGATGAGCTTGAAAAGCTTTATGGTGCTACAAGGAAGAACTCTAAAATTTTCCTAAATATCAAATTTTTTAGCTTGGAGTATAAACAAGGAGAAGATTTAAGTAAGTTTATTTCTCACATGAAGGGTCTCATGGCACAACTAGCCTCAATTCAAGCTCCAATTCATGATGAAGATGCCATTGCAATTCTCTTGAAGGCTATAAAGAATGTATTTCCAATCCCCTTAACTACTCTTACCAATATCCCTAATCCAACTTTGGAAAGCACCATCCAATCTTGTTTAGATGAGGAGAAAAGAAGTCAATGATCTACTTCAATAGCCTGTGAGCAACTCTTGGCTCATATATTGTCTCCACCAAATGCTCCTTTTGCAATAAGAAGGGAACATCTTGTTAATAATTGTTGGAAAAAATATCCTTACAAAATGAAGTACCAAAAGAATTGGAGGCTAACTTTGTCTCCAAAACATCTAATGATCGACTTTTTTAAAAACTATAAATCCTCTACTTATAAGCACTATTGTAGCTTGATTTATAAAGGTATCCCATTTTGTTTGAGGGGGGGCACTAACATATGTTGTAGTCCAATGCCACTCTGGCATTGAGGGGGGGTGTTGAGAGATAGGCATGTGAACCCTATGAATGCAAGGGTGGATAAGGGTAGCTGGGTGTGAATGAACTAGAGGGCAGGGGGAAACCCTAACCCTAGCCATCTAGAGGCTATATAAACAACCTAAAGGTCACTCTCAATATAGAGGAGAGTGTACTAGTTGTACTTGTGAACAACTCACTAAGCAAGATCTTCTTCTTGTACTTGAGCTCCCTCTCTCCCTCTTGTGCACACTCTCATGCTCTCACTCTGATATTTCAATAGGCAAAGCAGGAAGAAGTGACCAAATAAGCTTCAAATAAGCTTTAGCCTTGGTATACTACTGTAGTAAAATCACTACTACACTAAGATAAAATAGGGCCAAAATTAGCTTCAACTAATTCCCATAACATATGCATAGCATTCCTGACATTTGTGTACTAATCTGTTATTAAATGACATCAACAACTAGTGCCAACCAAGCATAAACATCAAATGCTAATATAACACTACGTGTGGACTATTATAATAGTCCTAGAACTGATGTATATCAATCCAAACCCAATGCCAATGATCAAAGCCTTCAGTGCCAAGCTCTAGGCATGTTTGTTAGATGAACCCTTTTCAAGTGCCCAAGGCTTGGGAGAGCTGCTCTGGACCAAGGTGAAGCTGAAATGTGACCTGTGAGTAGCCATGCTAATAGTGCCTTCAGTCCTGGAGGGGTTGGGGAGCTACAATAAAGCTTTGGCTAGGTGTGGGGTCCCCAAGGACCCAGGGAACCTCCCTTTTGAAGGGTAAATGCAAAATGGAAAGGTGTATGCTTCACAAGAAGCAAAGAGGCATGGTTGCCCTATTGTTCATACCCTATGAACTGAAGTAAAGCAACGAAGGAGAGCTCCAATACCTTCAAATGAATGCCCTGAGGATGCCCAAGAAGCCCCAATGCAAGCCCGAGAAGAATGAGACCAATCGAAAGCTCAAAGGTGTGGCTATGGCTACCAAGAGTGAAGACCAAGTTGTAGGTATTCGAATGAATGTTAAATGTGTGCCAAACCAAGCTCGAGAGCTCGCGAAGAAGAAGGATTTGATAACAATTGAAGGGAGGTGAACCTTGAAGTGGAAGCACGAGCAGGAGTAAGAGCTATGGTGGAAGTAGCAGGAGCAAGAGAGAGAGACACACACAATGTGGGAACTCCAACAGTCACAATGTGTGGCTGATCTTCCTTTTATTCAAATATCATTGAAAGAATAAAGAATGAAGTAATAATGATGGGCATCCACTGCCTGTAGCTTTCTTGGACAATCACCAAATAACATAATAAAATATTTACTACTACCGAGAGATATGTTTTGTATAGACTTCCAAACGTCTGCATGCACAATATCAAGTATATTCTTGCTCACATCTCTATCATGTGAAAAAAGTTATCTTACTTGCTTATACCAAACTGATATGCTTTGTATACTTTATGAAATTCTATTACTCTAAAAGTTGGCCACCCTGTAACTAATACTTTAGACTGCATTAATTTTAGCCTTTGCACATTTGCATGTTCAATATGTTTGTGCCATATTTCAATGCATGCAACCACTTCTTTACCTTTAGTATACATAGTAGTATTCATAGTAGAAATTTCAACATCTCAAGTGAACATGCGACCGACTCCATTTCCTTTTGTGACCAACCTACACTTATCATTAAAATATTTCACAAAATAGTCTTTTACATTAAATCGAATATGCAACTCTTGCTCTACCATCTAGCCAGTATATATTAATTTTTAAATGATGAATGTCACATGTAATATATTTGACAAATTCTTTGTCTGACCATCATGTGAAGACAAGGGAACCTTTCTAATGTGTGAATTTGGGTGGCACAAATTATCACTCATATGCACATAATCTAGATTTTGCAAATCTTGCATCTCTCCCCAAGGTCCACCTTATAAAACATATGAGATATCACTTGAGTTCAATAGAAAGGGCATAATATTTAGTAAAATTTATAGAATTATATTTAAAAAAAGAGTTTTAAATTATAATGTTTAAAAATAATCATATAGGTGGACCCCTTGAGCATCTCTCCAAATCATTCAATATGATTGGTCATATGATTAGATGTGCTTGAATCAACATACTATACATCATCGTGTGTCACCTTTCATATTGTAACGTGTCCGCTCGTCCGCTTCTGGGACACGTCTTAGCAGCCCATCGGGAGGAGGGTCTAGAAAGCTCCACTGGCACTCGCAAGGAATGACACAAGGTTTGCGATCTAGGTCTTCCCGAGTCTATCCCAAGCAGAAGTGACCGGTTGTTCCCACTTACGATCGACCTGAGGTTAGGGTTCCTTTCCTACTAGCAGGGTCTTTAGGAAGGAGCTAGCGTCGAGCTCCAGACAAAACCACTTTGCGTAGAGGCAACGGAGTCGAAGCGGATCCATGCTGCACTTGGTTCATGGAGAATGGGAAACGAGAGGGATGCGGAGCTCAACCTCTCTGCCATACGGCATAGTCCCATTCCTTTCCCCTAAAACAGCATAAATTGGGATTCTAACCCTACTGATACTAGGTCTTCATAGTCTTGTTATCTCATCATTTGAGAAAAGTTCCCAACTAACTGGGACCACCCTTCTGTAGGACGGCGGACCTAAGTTACGTCCACCGCACTTTCCTCAGTTTGCTTTAGTTATCTAATTACCTACCACATTATGTTTTGACATGCAAAAGCAGCTTCCTTAATTAATCAAATTAATCACGCGTTCCTTCACACAACTTAGGCACTGACACAAAAACAATGTCAAGCAAGTTCCTTTTTCTCAAATATCTGTTCTTTATTTATCATAATCCTGGAGTACATCCAATATCATGATCGAAGGCTATCGGCATCTTGTGCGGGATCCGAAGGCAAGGGATTTACAGCCAGAGCCTTCCCTGGCACCCAAACGTCCTCCCGCTCCAAGCAGCACCCACGGAGAGACCTCTCGCGGCGGGTTAGGTCCATATACCTGGCACGGCTAACAACCCCCTTGGATAGGACCAGGCAGACAGTCGGAGGTAACTGTTCTTGCCTCTCCCTCCGGGCTTTCAACCTGAAGCATTAAGTGTTTTTCCTTGAATTAGTTCTTTGAGCAAAGAGATCAAATAATGTACCTAAGTACAAGCACGAACATTTCAGAGGTCGTTTGTATGACCAACTGCCAAGATGTGACTCCTTTTTCCCGGATGCTCCCAGCATCCGATCCTGGGTCTTTTTCCCAGATGCTCCCAACATTCGATCCTAGATCGTTCGCGACTTGGCGAGATCTCGGTAGTCTCAAACAAGATCATGCAAACAAATGTTCTTGGTAAGCTAACTTATTTTGACTTGCTCTTTCCCTTGGGTTTTACCTTATGGTATCTTAACCCTAACTCAGGCATTAGCTGGTCAATCAAGGCAATGGACATGCCTTATTCGCGACCCAACCAAGGGTCTTTCATTCTTCCAGTTCTAACCAAGTTCAGTTCATACACTTGGCAACACAAGATTCCTCATCTAGGCCTTCAGGATATAGTCTAGATGCATGCGTCCCTTCCATCTCACTTAGGGTGGTAACTATGCAGAGTTTTCTAAACATCCTTACCCATCATGCACATGGTGCGTTTAGCATATTTGTAGATCCTAAATGACCTTTAACTCTCGCAATGAATACTTATTCCTAATGCACCGGATCACATGTGGATTGCATACATGAAAGTCTAGGTTTCTTCCCAACGGTGCAAAATGCATCCTATGAACGGAAACTAACATTTCATGTGTTTCTTTTAATCATGATTGCGAAACATGAATTCTAAATGACTATTCATGCACTGAACTGGTTTAAAAGCTATTATTTTATGTGAAATAATGCGAAAATCTTATCATTTTATGTGTGTAAAAGCTATCATTTCGCGCATATAAACTTGTGCGAACTCCATACTCTACCATTTAACGCATGCAACCTAGCACTTAGAGTAAACAAAAATCCTACGACTCGTCCTTGTTCCATGCACGTAGATAACCCTTTCATCTCTTCCAAAAGAAATAATACATAATTAATTATAACGTTTAAAGAACCTGGGTTTGATTCGTGTTCATATGGGTCGTTTATTGTGTTGGTCGCTTCGCTCACCTCTCCCGTATTACCGGTACCAATTGTAGCTTTGGCTCCTATGCTCTCCATGATTTTCTTCTTGGGAGCAATTTCTACTCGAGGGTTGGATAGCCCGGGCCTTAGCGGCCTTCAAGGTGACCAGTTTGTGAGGAAAAGGTCGTGGAAAGGGAATCCTTTGCCGATGAGGGGGTGGCTTGAGTGTGGCTTCTCAAACCGTCTTCACTCTCCAACTCTCTTCCTCTCTCTTTCTCCTTCTCTCTCTCTCCCTTTCTTCTTCCTCTTCTCTTCTCCTTCTTTCTCTCCCTCCTTCCTCTTCTTCTTCTTTTTCTACTTCTCTCTTCTCTCTTTCTACTTCTTCTTCACTTCTTCTTCTCCTTCTCTCTCTCTCTCCTCCTTCTCACCTTCTCTTCTTCTCTTCTCTCTCTCCTTCTCTTCTTCTCTCCCTCTCCTCTCCTTCTTCTTTTCCTCTTCTCCTTCCTTCTCTCTCTTTCTCTCCTTCTCTCCTTCTCTCCCTCTTTCCTTCCTTCCTTCTTCTTTCCCTCTTCTCCTTCTCTCTTCTCTCCTTCTACCTCCTCTTCTTCCACTTCTTCTTCTTCTCTCTTCTCTCCTTCTATCTCTTCTCCTTCTCTCCCTCTTGTTTTCTTCTTCTCTTCTCTCTCCCTCTCCTTCTTCTTCTCTCCCTTCTCTCTCCTTCTCTCTCACTTCTTCTCTTCCTCTTCTCTCTCCCCTTCTCTTCTTCTCTCCTCCTCTTTCCCTTCTCTCTCTCCTCTTCTTCTCTCCCTCTCCTCTCCCTCTTCTCTTCTCTCCTTCTCCTCTTTCTCTCCTTCCCTTCTTCTCTCCCTCTTTTCTTCCTCTCCTTCTTCTTTTCCACTTCTCCTTCTCTTTCCTACTCACGGGGGAGGCCGCAGTTGACTGGCAGTCAAGGAGGCATGTGGGGGGGGGGGGGGGGGGCTTCAATCAAAGGCCCAGGGCGCTGTTACAGCCGCAGGGAGGAGGTGCCGAGCACGAAGGTGGGGGGGCGCTGCCATTGCCGTCGTCCAGGGGGCTGCCGACTGTGTGTCAAGGGAGGGGGAGGATGATGCAGCAGGGGGGCACTCTCTCTCTGTCTCGACGAGGGAGGGGGAGGCTACCTCTTATAGGAGGGGGAGGAGGTGGGTGGCATGGCCAACCCTCCCACCTGGGGGGCTGCATGCCCCCCATCACCACCACTCCCTCTCTCTCTCTCCTCGATGTATTGTCGGCGGGGAGAGAGAGGGGGAGTTTAAAAAAATTGAACTGATAATAACTTTTTTTTTTGAATTTAAGGGGAGGAGTTCCTATGGGGGGGAGGCATTGGGGGGGGGGGGGGGGGGGGGGAACACGGGGATATTACACATATAACAACATTCCTCATATACTGTATAACAAACAAACCAGGGAGGAGGTGCCGAGCACGAAGGTGGGGGGGTTTGCTGTTGCCGTCGTCCAGGGGGCTGCCGACTGTGTGTCGAGGGAGGGGGAGGATGATGTAGCAGGGGGCGCTCTCTCTTTGTCTCGACGAGGGAGGGGGAGGCTACCTCTTATAGGAGGGAGAGGAGGTGGGTGGCATGGCCAATCCTCCCACCTGGGGAGCTGCATGCCCCCCATCACCACCACTCCCTCTCTCTCTCTCCCCGATGTGCTGTCGGCGGGGAGAGAGAGAGGGAGTTTAAAAAATTTGAACTGATAATAACTTTTTTTTTTGAATTTAAGGGGGGGAGTTCCTATGGGGGGGAGGCATGGGGGGGGAAAAAAAAACACGGGGATATTACACATATAACAACATTCCTCATATATTGTATAACAAACAAATGCTTATTTTTGTCTTTATTTTGTCATGAAGACAATGTATACTTTTCTTGTTGCAATTTACCACTGTGGGTTTCATCTTTCCTAGCATAACACTAGGTTGCAATATGACATGTTTTGTGACAATAATGACAAATAATACTAGAATGGTTAGAACCATTATTCTCCCATCTACCTCTTCCTCTAGAGCTTCCATTGCCTTTAAAGTTTCCATGGTCTTTGAAACCTGTATTTCACCAAACTACTAATTTAACTAGTTTTGCTAGTTATCACTAACATGTTTCACACCATGGTCTCTTGAAAAAGATCTGCCACGACCTCTTTTTAAACTTGAGTAAAATACTTGGATCTATTAATCACTTCTTTCAGATGATTCACCTTGCATATTGATCTCTTCAGTGATTATGAGAGAGATCAACTCATCAAAAACTAGAAATGGCTTTTGTACATACACATAAGTAACAAATGAGTTCTATGCCCTCTCATTATTAAGGCCACTCAAAGTAGATAAAACCAAATCATCATCAGCATGCATTGTATCAATAGTTGTTAAGACATCTGCAATGCTTCTCAATTTCCAAACATACTCATTTACAAATATCTTCTCTTTTTTCAAAGTATTCAACTTTTACTTGAGTTGAATCTTTAGTGCCTTTATATTTACTAAAAACATGTTCTCGAAAAGTATCCAAGCTTCATTTGAAGTTTTTGCATTTCTAGTATATCCCAACATAGTATTATCAATGATTGCATATATCCAATACATCACCTTTTTATCTTTTGCATTACATTCTTTCCATGCCTTTAGTTCTTTTGCAATCGCCACAAGATTACTTAGCTTTGGCTCCTTTTCTCTACCTAAAACAAGCTTATACAAGCATTTTTCAATAAGGAAGTTTGTCATACGAAACTTCTATGATGGATAATTATTACTGTCTAACTTCTCAATGATGGGGTTTTCACTATTCTCTACCATTATCAAAAAATTAATACAAAATAATAATCAAGTCTTCGACAACCTTTCACAACAAGTGCATAGCAATACACTAAGTAGTTTTTTTCACTAATTGCTCAATGATACATGTAATCTACAACTTGTTTGTAGAAAAACTTGTGTTTGCTTCTTGGTAAAAGCCTTAGAAGTTACAAATTTAAAATCAGTAACTTGTGTACCTACTTTCGGTTGACGCAACCAAAACCATAGTATATCCTGAAACTGTTATCCACACCCTTACAGGTCCAAACCTAGGTCTAAAATGGCCTTAGATGGCCAATAAAGTAGTGTTCATGCCCTAAAGAGCTTATTTGTAAAATATACTGTGATGTGCTCTTAGCAATATGAGAATTTTGCTATGCCCTACCTTTGATACCTCCACATGCACTATCCGAGAGAAAGAGTGGAAAAATGGGAGAGCTTCTTACCCTTTCTTATTCTCCTTCACTCTTCAACTTTCAAAACTAGTCCCTCTTAGTAGTGCTAATATGATACCATGTCAAGAATCACGTGGTGGGGGGACTTGTTTGAGTTGTTGCACCAAACACATACCATACACACAAGAGGAAACTCACTCAAGAACACAAGAAGAGAGATGGATGCTAAAATTTTTTCTTATTGGTGTCCTCTTCTTCTTTCACACACAATACAATGTACAGAAAGTATAGATAATATACAACATAAAGAAAAGTGGCCTATTAAGTCAAACAATGTATCTAGTTGGGAGGCTCATCCTGAGAAACTTTGACTTGTCTTTGAAAGGTTTGGTATGATAACCTATCCATGAACCCTCTCAAGTATTAGTTTTAGGTAAAGCACTACATCATATTGGCCATGTTTTATCGAAAAATGGCATTGCAAAAGACGCTACTAAGAGTAGGGTTATCATCAACTTACCACCCCCATCAAGTACTAAGGGAGTGCATTGCTTCCTTGACTCTGCTTCTAATAGCCTCAAACTAGAAACCATGTTACAAGGCTTAAATTTTACTTGTGCATTGTCTTGCTTTCATGAGAGATCTATCATTTTAAGTATACCATTTTATTATGGTGTTTAGTGACAATTTACAACCGTGTTGTACCCCATGTTCAATAAGAGATACATTGAATTCTTTAAACATATGCTCACCTCCTCTATCCATTTATCTTAAATAATGAAGTTTATCATATGTTTAACTTTCATTGAGAGTTTAATAATCCCCCCCCCCTCTCTCTCTCTCTCATTGAGAGTTTATCATATGTTTAACTTTCATTGAGAGTTTAATAATCCCTTGTTCTCTCTCTCTCTCTCTCTCTCCCTCGGCGGTTTTTACAAGGATGCAACGTAATGAAATGGCATGTAAATGAGGCGAACAAAAGGGGGGGAGAGAGAGAGAGAGAGAGAGGATAAGGTCACTGGCAGTGCTGCCGGAGGGAGAGCGAGGCGCTTCGCGAGCTCAAAAAATGGCGACTGCTGCGCCGTCGTCTTCCCTATCTTCTTCTCCATCGCCATCGGTCCCGTCATCTTCCCTGCTCTCGTCCTTCATAGGGAACCCGCGCTTCCTCCTGTCATTGAAGAAGAAGGCCGTGTCCTTCTCCCCATCCCCCTCCTCCTCCTCCTCGTCTGTCTCCATCCGCTGCAAGACTCAGACCCCAGCCAAAGGTCGCTTCATCCCTGCAGAGCATCGATCGCTGTACGAGGGCGTCCAGAAATTGGGCCCGGTATGCACCTTGTCTCTTTCCCTTCCACATATCCGTGTTTTTCATCGACTTTCTCGTTTTCCGTCTTTCTAACATATTGTATTCTTGTAACATATTCTATTCCGTTGCCTTTTGCACTAGTAATATATTCCATTCTGCTCTGCGGCTCTCTTCTATCAGTGTTCGCAAAAAACCAAGGTTCAATGTAAAATGAAATGCAAAAATTTCAAATAAATCTTCTAGATGGTTTAGCCTTAGAATTTATGAAAATTTGAGTCATAAAATTGGCAAATGCATGTAATTTGATTCCAAAATCCCTCCAAACTTCTGAGCTAATGGTTTTTCTATGTGCTACTAAAGATTTTTTTGTCAACACTGTCTACACTATGTATGAGCACCTGCTGATTACATACATGCATTTGGCATTTTATACTAATTGGCTGCCTGGCTTGCATTCCCTGTCTAAGTCTTTATGAAAGGCAGCTTAGGTTTTCCAACTGCTCTATTAAACCAAAGGGTTATCGAAATTTCTTGGTTGGCTTTCGGTAACAACAGAGAATGGACATTGGCAAGGCAAATCATCTTACATTCCAGATATGCCTGCATATTCTTGCTAGATTGCCACACTTGTTAGCTCTTGACCATAGACCGAAATATCCAAGTAACCCCCATGTATCATACCACTGCATACTTATTTTTGGTGCAACATTGAGACTTGGTTGGTTGATAGAGCTGCTAGAGGTAGAGCTAAATGTGATCTCTATTAGATGGATGCCCCATAGTTCATCTAGATACCTATTTTACATTTATAGGGGAGGGTTTTACCTCATTATGGAGGTTCCAGTGAGGCCTTTATAGCTTTAGAGAGGGATGATAGGAAGAAGAAATCCAAGACCTAGTGATATCATTGTGGTAAGAAGGACCATCTGCAGAAGGATTGTAAGAAAATAGCAGCCTCACGAAAGAAGAAGGGGAAGAAGAAGAAGCGGGATGGGGACTCCTTCGAAGAGTCATCCTCCTCAAACACCAACTCTAATCTTTCGACCAAGGAGAAGTTCAAGGCGCAAAAGGGATCTTCTCTTTCAGATCGTGATAAGGGCTTGGTAGTCCCTTCCTTTGTTGCTTTCTAGTCGAGGTGATATGGTCATTCCTCACAATACTCTGGTGCCAGAGAGGGAGTATAAGTGGGTGGTGAGATGAGGTTCGTGAGCCTCATCTATACAGGTATATAGGTGCACAGGTTCTAGAGAGGGACATCCTTGACGCATTGATTGAAGTCAGATAGGTTGAAATTCTGGAGCTTGGATTGGCATTTAGGTTCATGATGGGTTGTTATGTGACAGAGAGTGGGATTGGCTCCTAGTTCGAGCTCACATAAGGGGACACTTTAGCGTCCTTGGCCCAAGGCAAGGAATCCAGAGATACATGTTCAGAGGCATTTTTGATAGGATAGTCTTGTATGCTACTGTGAGATACTGTTGACAGACAGAGAGATCTTTTATGACTCTTTTCTACCTTCAGGAGTTGGTACGATCAACATTGATATCAAATTCTCTTTGAGGCACCTTGGTGGTGGCTTGATCACCCATTGCTTGGGTATCCATGGTTCTGTCAGAGTGCAGCGATGAGGAAGCGTAGGACAAAGACTGAGAGAGAGTGAACACAGAGAGAGGAGAGAGAGAGAGAGAGAGAGAGAGAGAGAGAAAAGGAGATAGTGCAAACACAAAAAATCTGTGGTGTAGTATGCTGCATAAGAGTGCAGAAATACACAAGGGGGCAGAGGAAATATCTGCGTATGTCTCGGACTTGATGACCTCGATCTCCGTCAGCCCGAGCACAGTTTGTCTCAGCCAACAGATCTCAAGATCAGAATCTGAAATCACTGAATAATGATTAATCAAGGGTGCCACAAGAACCATCTATAAATAGCCAAGAAATAATAAATAACAGCATCAGGTCGGCTGCATTAAATGCAGCCGACAGCAGAAAACTGGTTGACTGTGCAGTCCGATTGCACTGTTGACGTGGCACCTCCTCTGTCGTACTGTACTGACGTGGCACTGACTCTTTAGGAAATGACTGGTTAACACCCCCTCTCAGATCTTGGACGGGTGAAAAGACTGAGGGATCTGGAATACTGCCGAAGAAGAGCCTGGGGAAGCGCCTTCGTAAACAAATTTGCAAGATTATCCTCCGTCTTGCAAAACTCCACATCAATGGTCCCATCCAAAAGTTTCTCCCGAATGAAGCGATACTGGATCTCAATGTGCTTTGTCCGGGCATGGAATACTGGATTCTGTATCAAGGCAATACAACTCTCATTGTCGCACCGCAGAAGAGTAGGACGAGTCTGGGGGCAGCCAAGCTTCTCAACAATCTCCGAAGTCATACGACCTCACATGTGGTGGAAGACGCAGCCCGATACTCCGTCTCAATAGAAGAACGAGCTACTGTGGGTTGCTTCTTGCTACTCCAAGAGATAACACCTGGACCCAAGATAAAACAGTAGCCTGTAGTAGACCGTCGGTGGTCCACATCGCCAGCCCAATCCGAGTCACTCCATCCTGCAAGAACCAAATCTGAAGCATCTGTACCTACGGGATAAGAAATCCCTAAGTCAGAGGTCCCCCTCAAATACCGAAGAATCCTCTGGGTAGCCTGCTAATGCACCTGTTTGGGTTCCTTCATGAACCTTGCCAAAGGACCCACAGTAGAACAAAGATCAACACAAGTGTTGAGAAGCCAAATTAAGAATCCAATCAACTGATGGTAGCGTGAAGTATCCATCATGGGAGAATTTGAGTGTGAAGTGGCTTTCCAAATTTGAATCCATAGGAGTAGTAATGGGCCGACAAGTCTCCATCTCAAAAGTCACCAAGAGCTCCTAAATGTACCTCTGCTGAGAGATGAAAATTCCCCTCTGAGACTGATAAATCTCGTGACCCAAGAAGAAATGAAGAAACCCCAAATCCGTCATCTCGAATGCTTGATGTAAAGCAGCTGTCTTGGTCTCTCGGACCTTCTGTGTATGATCCCCTGTCAAAATCAAATCATCAATACACAACACAAACAACACACAACCAACCTCGGAAGTGTGTACATAAAGCTACGGATCGGCCTTGGAGCGCTGATATCCCAACTTCGATTGAAGAAATGAGTCAATCTTCTCGTTCCATGCACGTGGAGTCTGCTTGAGGCCATACAAGGCCTTCTTCAACCTATAAACTTTCCCATCCGAGGATCCAAAGCCAGGAGGCTGCTCAACATAGATCTCCTCCTGCAAGTCATCATTCAGAAAGGCCGACTTCACATCCAACTGATAAACATGCCATCTCCTATGGCCAGCCAAGGCAAGAATAGCTCGAATAGTCGCCATACGAGCAGTGGGGGCAAAAGTATCATGGAAATCAATGCCTGGGTGCTGAGCAAAACCTTTAGCAACAAGGCGAGCCTTGTGCTTGTCCAAAGAACCATCGCTAAGGTACTTGGTTTTGAAGACCCACTTGACACCAATCACCTTCTTGTGAGAGGGACGAGTGCCATTCCTCTCAATAGCCTCCAACTCGGCTTCCATGGC
Source organism: Lygodium microphyllum (assembly GCF_053477565.2). Lineage (NCBI taxonomy): Eukaryota > Viridiplantae > Streptophyta > Polypodiopsida > Schizaeales > Lygodiaceae > Lygodium > Lygodium microphyllum. Next base: position 45,216,511 of record NC_141153.1, on the reverse strand, counting down.
CTTCCGCCAATGATCAGACTGCAAAGCCTCCTTCACTGAAGTGGGCTCTCGATCCTGCATAACACAGGTCAGTAAACAATAGTTGGAGCAGACAAGCTCCAAAGAATGTGTCTGATGCCTCCGTGACCTCCGCGGTCCATCCTGTGGTTCCCACTCCTCAGGGATCCCCTCGATCCCTCTGAATCTCGGAGTGTGTCACGTGCCCAACGAGGAGGAGGACGAACCTTTCCCCGTCGCTCTCCATTTGCTGAAGACTCAGGAACATCCTCCGGCGGAAGCTCCTCGGGGGTGGCTGGTGGAAGGGAAGACTCTGAATTTGAAGAAGAATCTCCATCAAGAGGCTTTGGCTCCAAAGAAACTGTCTCGGGAGCCTAACTCTCCCCTGGATCTCCAAGCACGGGGTGCTCCTCACCCCTCTCTGTGGCCGTTACTTCCACAAACCACACACCGCGGCTCGTGTAGACATTCCGCTTAATGGGATCAAATAAGCGATAACCTTGGGATTGGGAGCTGTAGCCAACAAAAACCTGTGGTCGGGAAGCTGCCTCAAATTTATCATGCTGTGCCTTCGGAATGTGCACAAGTGTCACACCCAAAGATCCTGAAATAAGAGACATCAGGCCTAGTCCCGAAGTAAGCCTCAAAACGTGTCATCCTATCGATGGCCGAAGTGGAAGATCAATTAAGGATGTGAACTGCGGTAGCCACTGCCTTGGCCCACAAAAACTAAGATGTTTGTCGGTGCTCCATCATGGTGCGTTCCATCTCGATCACACTTCGGTTCTGCTCCTCCAAAATGCCATTCTCTTGGGGAGTGTTAGTGTTAGCTGGTGAATGCCCCTATCTGCACAAAAACGAGCAAACTCATTAAACATAAATTCATCTCCCTTGTTTGAACGCAAGGTCTTCAGTCGCTGGCCAGAACGGTTCTCCTAAAAAAGAAGCCAATCCTTGAAATGAGAGAAATCCTCCGACTTCAAAGTCAAGAAATAGGCCCAAGTCATCCTATTGTAGTCATCTAGGATCAACATGAAGTACAAGCTCCCCTTCAGGGACTCGGTCCTCATCGGGCCACAAAGGCCTGTAGATACAAGCTCCATGGGTGAAGTAGACCGCCTAGAAGCTTTGTTGGGAATCGCATCCCGATGCAGTTTCCCACGAATGCAGGAGACACATGGCTGATGGCTCACCACTATGTCCGGCAAGCCTCGGACAAACGACCCTCGTGACGCCTTTCGAAGGTACTCATAGTTCAGGTGGCCAAACCGAGCATGCCATAGCTCGGACTATGTCTGAGAAGTAAGAAGAAGAGAAGTAAGAGCTGAAGAATACTTCAATTTGTAGACTTCATTCTCCTCATACCCTACAGAGAAAACCTTCCTCGATCCACGATCAAGGACTCAAATAGTATCATTGTCAAACTCCACCAAGAGGCCAAGAGCACAAATCTTATGAACCGAAAGTAGATGATGCCCCAATCGTGGCACATGCAACACCTCAGAGGTGTGGGTACCACCACGTCCATCTGGAATAAGCTGCATCTCACCCCGCGCAGCAATAGACACAGAAGAGCTGTCTCCAATGATAATCTGTCCATGCAAAGGTTGCAAATGGGCAACACCAACGGAAGAAGGAATCATGTGCCGTGAGGCACCACTGTCCACAATCCACTCTCGAGCCTGGGGAGCTGTCATTGGAGCATCAGAAGTTGTCAGGTGTAGAGTCCTCAATGACTGGTAAGTGTAGAAAAGCAGCTGATGAGGGTGCTGCCACCGCTCCAGAGTCCTTCGTGTCCTTCTTCTTGGTATCCTTCTTGTCTTTGTCGGGGCAATCCTTCTTCCAGTGACCGGTCTTTCCACAAATATGGCAAGTTGATTCCTTTTCCTTGTCCTTCTTGGATTTGTTGTCCTCCTTCTTCTTCTTTCGGTCCTTTCCCTTCTTCTGAGAGGCTTGACCAACCAATGCCTTCGATTTGGAAGCATTCTGTCCCTTCAATTGTTCCTCTTGGTCCAAGACCATAGGAACCAACTTTTCCCACCGAAGAGTCGACTCCCGCCCTGAAGCAATAAGAGCGGAATAAAAAGTACTGAATCGTGGCGGCAACTGGGATAGTAAAGTGATCACCATGTCTTCGAAGGAAATAGGCTTCTCCGCATTTTGAACCTGCATTTGAAGCTGTTGAAGCTTGTTGATGTGTTCCTGAAGCGAAGAAGACTCATTCACGATAGTAAAGTGATCGCCATGTCTTCGAAGGAAATAGGCTTCTCCGCATTTTGAACCTGCATTTGAAGCTGTTGAAGCTTGTTGATGTGTTCCTGAAGCGAAGAAGACTCATTCACGGACAAAGTTTGCATTTGCACCTTCAAAGAAAACCCTCTTTATCAGGGTCATCCGATTGTACATCTGGTCGAGCTCCAGCCAATTTCACGAGCCACTGTCAAAGTGCTTGATGTGAGCTATCACGGCTGTGGTGCAAGACAGAAACAGAAAAGATCGAATCCTTGTATTTAGTTTGTCCCATTAAAACTGGGCCTTGGTCAACTCCGCACGAGCATTGGAAGAGAGTTTGGACTCATCCCTACCGAGGGCCTGTTAATCTCCTCCATCACCAATTCTGCCAAATCATAAGACTCTAAAATGGCCAACATCATCACCCGCCATATGCGGTAATTGTCACCATCAAGCCTTTGATCTGTTGGAAGAGCCGGTAGGATAGGCACCTTCCTGTCCATGAATGCCTAAAACTCCAAATCAGTCTCTGTAGACATGTTAACCTACAATACTTGCACAAACGCAAAAAGCAACCCCCTCAGACTGTGAAAACGCAGCCTTCTAGGACTGATTCCTCCACTGCCCAAACCTTCTTCACCCGCCGGAGGCGATGAAAAGGTAAAATCTGCAATGGAAGGCCTCAAATGCAGCCTTCCTCCCCTTCGAAAAGCAATAACCTGCAGCAAATTCACCGATTAGACTCCTTTCCTGCACGCCCACGCTCGCTTCAGCCTTGATCCGATGCACAGCCCTCCCGCTCGCCCTCGAAACCTGGAAACGCAGCCTTGTGTCGCGCTGAAATCTCCTCTTCAGATAGGTTCAGCTCTCAGTCAGTCCATCTTCACCGCTTTGATACCATGTCAGAGTGCAGCGATGCAGAAGCATAGGACAAAGACTGAGAGAGAGTGAACACAGAGAGAAGAGAGAGAGAGAAAACGAGACAGTGTAAATGCAGAAAATCTGCGGTGTAGTATGCTGTATAAGAGTGCAGAAATACACAAGGGGGCAAAGGAAATATCTGCGTATGTCTCCGACTTGATGACCTCGATCTCCGTCAGCCCGAGCACAGTCTGTCTCAGCCAACAGATCTCAAGATCAGAATCTGAAATCACTGAATAATGATTAATCAAGTGTGCCACAAGAACCAGCTATAAATAGCCAAGAAATAATAAATAACAGCATCAGGTCGGCTGCATTAATTGCAGCCGACAGCAGAAAACTGGCTGACTGTGCAGTCCGATTGTACTGCTGACGTGGCACCTCCTTTGCCATACTGTGCTGATGTGGCACTCACTGTCCAGGAAATGACTGGCTAACAGGTTCTAGTTTTGTAATTCATTGTTGTAGGGACTATGGTTAGCCTTTAGCATTGTAGTCTTGTATTGTATCAGATCACCCATGATCTGAGAAAGGGTATTAGCAGTCTAGACAGCTCATGTGTGAGTTTGACCTATGCTTGGGCATGGCTAGGTTATTTAGGCATTTTATTATGTTCATTTTATGCTGGCCGACCTACCCCTATTTTGGCATTGTATTCTTCTTTATATATCCGGCTCCCTCCTCATTCAAATCATCATCACCTACAGGTCTTATGGAGAGAGGGAGCCGGTGCCAGTGCCTAGGAACGAGACTCACTGTTGTATGGTATATGGATTCCATTTCCCGAGCATATCTCTGAGTTCTCTTCTTTGCAACGTTCTTCTGTTTTCTTTCTCTTCTGTCTTGTGTTCAGCGGTTTATTTCAGCACTTGTCTATGCTTCCATTGCTGCACTACTTTTGACAAGAGAATGGTAATGCAAAGGCCCATGAAGTAGTTGTCAAATGAGTGAGAAGCAACATGGTCACAAGAATCAGTTGTTTCAAAGATTAGAAATTGGAAATTGTCAATACATATGCTTTAGGTCTTAGAAATTATCGAGACATTAGAAAGGGACAAGCAAACAGCCAGGAAACGTTTTAGAAGTGGCTCACAAATAATGTTTCATTGAGAAAGCCTATGTTTTGGTAGAGAAATGGTCTAAAAATGATGTTTCTCCTGGTATGTCTCAAGTTCATTTTGTCTTTGTCAACATCTCACTCTCTCTCTCTTTCCCCTACCTTTTTAACAAATTGAAATTTTTGATGCTCTCTCTATTTATTGTTTTAATAGATTGACTCTTTTAACATTAGTAGAGATATGAGAATAGATATTTTAATCTATGATTTTGAAAAATTATAAATCAAAAAAGAGTTTTACGTAGGTTGATTGTTTCCTAGATGTCTGCACTGCACTAGAACACATTATGACATTGAGGCTATGTGAGTGATAAGTTGATCGTACAAATCATGCTCATTCAAGTTTCTTGCAAATGTAGCTTTGGTTTGCTGATTAGTTGTTGTGAGGGCCACAATCACAACATTATATCCAAATAACTTTGTGGAAGAGTCCACCTTGATGTAGCTGTCAAACTTTGCTAGGCTGCAGAAATGGTGCTCTAGAAATCAATTGCACCACAATAGAGATTGTCTTTGAGAGTAGCAGATGATTATCTTAGCAATTGGAAAACAAATCCACACAATTTATACATGCCAACATGAAAGTGTTGAACTGGAAGCCATTATTTATCCCTTTCCATCCTGTAGTGATTTGTCTTTTATTAATGGTCATATCAGCTGTCACATCCGTATTGACATCAAAATGCAGCATACTCTTGCTGTCATGACTCCTCCAGAATGCAGTGATGTTGTTGCAACATCTGCCACTTGCTTGCTGCTGAGATGCAGTACTGACTGCACTTGCTGCCACATTAGCTTCATCAGTGACCATAAAGCCAGCCTTCAGTGTGTACTAAAGGACAACCATAATGTAAATTTGTAAAGACAATTAACTTAAACAATAAAGCAGCAAGCAAAATACTTACAACAGGTCAGCTACAGTACTGCAGCGCTGTTGTTGCAGCATCTGCTGCTGAAAAGTAGTACTTACTGCACTTGCTGCTGCGTCAGCTTCATCAGCCACCATTAAAAAGGCCTTCAGTGTGGACTAAAGGGCAACCATAATGTAAATTTGCAAACACAATCAACTTTGATAATAAAACAACAAGCAAAATATTCACAATAGAGATTCTAGAGTACTCCCACACTGCATGATGAGACATGTTGGCCCCAAGCTGTGGGTGCGTGCCGTGGCATTTCTCTAGGTTGACAAGAGAGTTTGCTGTTCAGAGTAAAAAAAAACTAATATATTGTTATGGTATTGGGAATGGATTTTATGGCTATTGGCTCAAATACTATATGGCTTCCCCAAATTGCAAATTGAGTGAATCACCATATAGACATAAAAGACAGTGTGACAAAAATACTCAATTTTCCTGCCTTAGAGCCATAGGGCAAGCTTTCCAAAACTTGTCCAGGTTTGTCCTGAGTCCTATTCGTAGTGGGAACATCCATTTTCTAGTGTCCCAACCTAGTCACATCCCATACCCATACTGTCCTAGTCTCATCCCCATGTTAGAGTCCCTTCTCATGGTGAAATGGGACGACAATTTTGGTCCATATCCCAGTTCCTGTCCCCGTTCGCAAAACCTGTTTCATGTCACTATGGTCCTATTGCACTTTATGGTTAGAGGAGATGATACTACCAAATGTTAGACGAGATGACCCTAGCTGATCCCTAAACTCTCACACCGAAATTGGATTATATCAAAAGCTAATGGCTTGTCTAACATCAAAGTTTAATGATCCCCACCTCAAACTTTGGTCCAAGCTTTCTCAATAATGTAGAAACACTGTTTTTGATTCTTAATTGTGAGTTTCACATCCTCAGCTTTGGAATTTTAAAATCCAAGGCCATGCTTATGTCTTGCATTGTTACTAATGCTATGTTTATTATGCCCATCATATCCAAAGTTACTTGGGGTAAAATTTACGTTGTTTCAGCTTGGCATGCAATTGCTAGCCACCAAAACTGCTGGTTGTCGAGAGCTGAAGAGGGAGAAGCTCTCTTGGTAATGCCTAGTTACCAAGGGTTTTTGAAACGGGTTTCATACAAGTTTCCTACAAGTTTCATAGGTTTCATACAAGTTTCCTAAAACATTAGAAATGGGTTTCATTCGAGATGGAAGAAAACTATTATGAGACTTTATGTGTTTAGAGCATGACTCATATAATTTTATTTATCATGGTTCATGATCCTATGCATTGCAAATGGAGATTCAACATAGCATCAACATATACATGCATCATGGTCCATTATTCATGATGATATTAGCTTTAATTTTAGAAGAAGCCATCAATGTATACATGCATCATAGACAATAGCTCAAGAAAAATTCTTGCAATCGATGTCAATGTCCATGTCAGTGTGTGAAATGAATCTTTGATAATGTTGATTACAAAAGTTCATAGTTGCATTCATACATAGTATGGACTGATCTGTATGGTACAATCCGTATGACACCACAATGTATGCATCCGTACGATTTAATACAAAAAAACTGACCCTTTTCTCCAAGTCCTTTTTAGTATGAAAACTGCCCTTTTTCAGTATGAAAAAACTGCCCCTTTTGTATGATTGTTGAATGTGTGATGTATGACGTATCCACTCCCATCTATCTACTTGTAAGTTGTAGCACATGTTGTGAATTTTGTTGTACCACATCGTACTGTACTGTACCTTTCATATGTGACAACTATGCAAAACTTCAGACACATTTTTTAGGGTGGATGCTTTTTTATAATTTTAATTAGGTGTTTCATAGGTTTTGAAACGTCTAGGTATGAAACGAGTTTCCTAACCTTATGAAATGGGTTTCTTGGCGACTAGAGCTCCATCTAGAGAGAGAGAGAGAGAGAGAATCATTTAGTTATGGAGGGTAGAGCTCCATGCAATTTTAGAGAGAGAGAGAGAGAGAGAGAGAGAGAGAGAGAGAGAGAGAGTGTGTCCCCCAATATGAAAGCCAAGGATAATCACCGAAAGAATTGAAGTATAAGAACAACAGTTTTGGTCCTTTACTGGCTAAGATTCACAGCTAAACCTTACTATTGCCATGTCCATCATGCCTATCTTGTCCAAAGTTACTTTCACATGCTAATGAGGTACTGAATATTGCTTCATCCTTCCATGTAGTTGCTAGCCACCAAGGCTGTCGGGTATTGGGACCTCGAGAGGGAGATGTTCGCTTTGCAATGGAGGATAGAACTCCGTGGATGGATTTTTTTTTTTGGGGAGAGAGAGATTGTGCAACTCTGCCATGATTCTTCTTATCTCTCATGTGATAATTCTATAATTGCCCGTTACAAAAATAGAGAGAGAGAGATGCACAATATAGACTGTTTGTACTGGTAGCCATGTTGTACTTCTGAATCTTGTGTTTTGGTAATTAATACAATTCTCCCTCAAGAAAAGAATATAGAGATGCGCAATATGAAAGCCAAAGATAGCCATGTGGAAAAGTGAAGTATCAAGGTTTTGAGACTTGACTTTATAGGCTAATGTTCATACCTAAGCCTTTGACACCCTTATTTAATGTAGCCAGCCAGGTAGGTGTGAGGGGTGTTCACACTTACACATATATTCATATAGACTCTAAAGTGTGCACACAATGTGGAACATTATTATTTAACAAATCCCCCTTGGGTTTTGGTTGCTGAATGTGTGGCATGAAATATATGGGAAAGGCTTATTTATTTTCAGTCTTTTGGCAGCGTCCAATATTTTACAGCAATTTCTTCAACTAAAGAGGTAGGAAGGTGTGGAAAGGTGAAACATGTATCCTACCAGTAATCTTAGAGATGAGATACTCAACATGATAGAGGTTTGACTCGAGGCTGAAAGCTTCTGGGTGTTTATCCTTACCTAACCTTAAGGGTTTCCAAAAAGGGGCACTGGCAAAACCTTTGGGGGGAGAGAGAGAGAGAGAGAGAGAGAGAGAGAGAGAGAGAGAGAGAGTTTACGGGGGGAGAGAGAGAGAGAGAGAGAGAGAGAGAGAGAGAGACTTGTAATGGAGAGTAAGCATTGACTAAGGAGTTGTTGCTTTGTCTAGCACGTCACCTTGTATGATGCAGGTATGCAATGCTTGTACAAATCTATCTTCATGAGAGCGTATTAGAGCATTCCTTATAATGAATGCCTCTCTGACTTGACCAGCATGTTTAGTACTGTTGAGTGCCAGTTGTGAGATCCCTTGAGCCTTGTGCCATTTTGGAGCTACGATGAACCTTGAACTCTATGCCACAATTGGTCGGCTCCAAAAACTGCTCCCTGTCATCCAGCTGTTGTTTATCCTACTACAGCACATATGTATGTTGACTATTTACGCAGACCCTTGTATGATACCTGCTCCATGTATAGCAATCACCTCTTTCTAATCTTGTAGAGACCATATAAAAATTTTCCCTTCAATTACACAAAATAATTAACTACCTTAGATATGCAATTCCTGAGTTTTCTAAAAGTCTATTCATGCATTCATACCTTCAGCATGTTAAATATACTTCTGTATCATAGGTCGAAATGTATGTGATGAGGGTCAGGCTTTTTATTTGCTGCATGAATGGTGGAAGTTTTAGTGGTTCTTGAACAATATATAGAGATACTTTTATGGTTATTGTTATGGGACAAGTTTGCTGACATGGGCGGATAAGACATGTTTTTCTGTACAACAATCTTCAGTTTTTGACTGCACATAACGACAAAACGTGCACTAAATTTTTTTAAGGTTTGAAGCAGACTTGTTTGAACATGCTCCTAATATCATTACACAACATACTATGGCTGATACAGTTTCTGCAGTCTGCAAAGTGAAACACTACTATGAACTTTTCAGTTGCTGACAATATGTGTATTACTCTCTCTACTTGGGCAGGATGTTTTTAACTATAAGACTTGGTATCCCAAGGAAGCAGATCATTTGAATCATGAAAAAAAATGGTACATAGTAGATGCTACAGACAAGAGATTGGGAAGACTGGCATCAACAATAGCAATTTATATCAGGGGGAAAGACCTTCCCACTTACACACCCAGTGTGGACATGGGTGCTTATGTTGTTGTGGTGAGTTGTTTTTTTTTGGAGGTATACTTTTCTGTTGAAGTCAATGAGTAGCTGTATTTTTGAATTCAATGCGACCTAGGAAATTCTGCAAGTAGTGTTGGAAAACACAAGCTCTGCAAAATATTTTTGAAAAGATACTGTGAAATGAGTCAGAAAAATTGTACTGCACAGAAACTTAGTTTTCTATACCAGTTTAATTGTTCTTTGGATGCCTCGTTTCAATGTCCAAGTGTTCTGTTTTTGTGAAGGTGAATGCAGAGAAGGTTGCTGTTACTGGCAAAAAGAGAACTCAAAAACTGTATCACAGGCATTCTGGTAGACCTGGGGGAATGACAGTTGAAACTTTTGACCAGTTGCAGAAAAGGATACCTGAGAGGATAGTAGAGCATGCTGTGAAAGGCATGCTTCCAAAGGGCAGGGTAAGAACCAGACCCAACAATATTTTATGTCATGTTCTTGCAGCATCAAATAATCATATTTTTACCTTTGCACATACTTCTGTTTGGGTGTCCTTAAGAAAAGGGTCAACAGTCACATAGTTAATCGATGCTTTGGAAAATTGGTTATCACACTTGTGGGGTCTGAAATCAACAGCAGCCTTTATTAGTTGAACCCTTGTGTTGGAAAGCTAGTCTTATATTTGAGGTCTTACATTTGCACTGGGCCACTGATTTTGTGCATCTAGCGGCTCTGTTCTTCCGTGTTCTAGGTCTAGCGGCTCTGTTCTTCTGTGTTCTAGGTTTTACCAATCTCAGGTTGTGGTCAGCATTGGGATATTGATGTTCGACCCACTTTTGTTCTTTGAAAGTGACTAAATGTGATTGGGGAAATACTGTGTCTATTTTATTTCTGTGATCTGTGTGAGGGTGCCTTGGGTTTACCCTGTGGGGTTCTCATTCTGCAAAGTAGTCATTTTAAGTGACCAGAAGTTCATGTGTATGACAGACAAACTTTGTCCTGATTACAACCTAGAGTTGAATTTCATGATAGACTGAACATCAAAAGCAGTATTATAAGCCAAGATATGAAGTTGACTCGCCATATATATGTTAATAGTGGACATTGCATGTGCCGAACATGCTGTCAGGTGGCTTCCCTAAACCTGTTTGGATCTGTTGTTTAGAGTTTTTGGGATTGAACTGACTTTTTCTCTGCAAAGTACTTTCTTTAATTAGTTGATTTGTTATTGCAGCTTGGAAGGCAGCTGTTCACACATTTGAAAGTCTACAAGGGCCCTGAACATCCACACATAGCTCAAAAGCCAGAACCTCTCCCAATTTCTGACAAACGGATCCTCTTTGAGAAGTAATCTCTGTGCCATCATATCATTGACACTACATTGCTTGAAGCAAGAAGCCATGTTCCTGAGGTCCAAAGCAGGCATGCATAAAAACCTGGAATGGGGGATCCAGGGATATTCGTACAAGGAAGGTTTTGGCCTTGAGATGTTACACCAATCAATATGATCTCACTTTCAATGTCATTGTAAAGAAAATTGGCAGTAGGGGCTCAGCTTAATGAAGAAGTGATGTCCTGCATTTGAGGAATAGTAGTCCGTGAGGCCACTGCTTCTTCCTTTCAGGAAATATGGTCTTTTTATTCCCATTTGATCTGGAATTTGGTGAAAGGTAGTTGAGAGAGAGGTCTTTTATTGACATGTTGATATTTAGTGGCAGGGTTGTTAACAAGTCTTATCAATTGGTTGCAATCAAGCTCAAGAAAACAGATGTGTACTTGATTTTGTGTCATGTGTAGTTTCAAATTGACTCTGTTAAGGTCTTCTTTCCCTCAAACTTGAATTTCTCAAAATGCTAATGCAACATTTGGTTGAATTGCTCAAGTATTTGCATAGTCCTTTTCTATGTCAAGGATCCACTCTTGCAAACATAAAGGATGGTGAATGAGTTGCTATATAGTGGCACAAATTTTAATTAATCATGATCTATTTTGACTCATTGTGTGCAACATATGAAAAATCATCATTCTATCATCCCACAATAATGTCACCATAAAAGCTAACAAAATGTCATTTTAATTATTTTTGGTAAAAATTAGAATGGTATATTGGGAGTTTTTGAAAAAGCTAAGGGTTATCTTACAAACTTTAGCCCGAAATTGAGGGGTTTATCAGGATTTTAAACTAACCTCGAAGGGCACTTTTATAATCCTTGAAATAGGAGTATTTTGCTTATTTTCCTAGCAAAT